>NW_010269152.1:18064-27193 GCF_000690775.1 Eurypyga helias
AAGAAACACAGAATCCCTTCCTTTTCGGGAATCTTTCACTTGCTCTTGTCATTTTTTTCCAACAGAATCTCTTCTCAGAGTACTTTGTGGCAATGTTACATCTGCCATTAGCATTATCTGTTCTGTCAGCTTCTGCAGAGAGTGCTGCATGGGGGTTTTATCCAAATATTAGGTCAGCACTATATTGCGGGAACCGGAACACACTCAGCATAGTAAATTAAACCACTAAAACTCACTCTCTTCCTTCAGCCCAGCCTCCAGGACCCAGAGAGACATCACTGCACCCCATCCCCTCCCGGGGCAGGGGGAGCTGGCTGGTGCAGGGAAGGAGCTGCTGCCCTTCACAAGAGCCCAGGATGCTGGCAGAGATGTTGGGTACCAAAGGATGGGACTGGGGAGCTGCTGCCTGATGCCTGCAAATGCTCTGAGGGGACATAAGAGACAACGTCATCCCCTGGGGACCAGTTTTAACGTTT
This sequence comes from Eurypyga helias, assembly GCF_000690775.1. Taxonomy (NCBI): domain Eukaryota; kingdom Metazoa; phylum Chordata; class Aves; order Eurypygiformes; family Eurypygidae; genus Eurypyga; species Eurypyga helias. Next base: position 18,541 of record NW_010269152.1, read on the forward strand.
GCAGAGTTATTTATGTGCAGCTTTGGGGAAGAAGACAGTGTTATCAAACACAGGTAATTATTTAGACCCAATTATGAACATGAAGCAAGCAGAGCATCAAGAAATAGCATTCCCAAATTTTCTGTCCTTTTCCAGCTTCTTATTTTCACTTGGCAACTAATAAAGGGTTGAATGCACGTACCCCTTCACCACATGTGACACTGAGGAATATGGAAAGATTATCTCCCAAAGCACAACATTCAGGAATCTCTGAGGTCGCTTATTGCAGTTCACTCTGTCAGCCAGCCTATTCCAAGAAATAATCGTTTCGTGCACAAATGAGTTTCCAATGAAAAACTTTTCCAGAAACCCAGAAACCCAGTTATCAGAAAGTCTGATAGCTACAAACCTTCATGTACAACCACCAAATGTGCTCACAGTTAGTTTACATTCTTTCTCCCAGTGCCAGAAGTAGCCTCAACAACCACATTTCTATCACATGAAATTGTCAAGAGACTTTTAGTAAATTAAAGTTATTTTAAAAAAGAATGTTAGCGTAGAAGCAGAATTTCCAGTCTCAGACTCCGCTTATGTTTCCTGTTCAAACTGCCTCCAGACTCCTCTGCCACCCAGAGCAACACCTTCAGCACCAAGCCCTGCTCACCCCCTTTTTGTTTGCACAGAGGCACCACTGTAGGATGTGCAGGGGGTTGCCAGGGTTTTAGGGCGTGTATTTAGGGCCGTATGCCACATCCAGCCTCCTGCTGTTCTCACGTGCCGGTTGCCGGCAGACGGTGGGGTCAGCACTGCACGCTCAGGATCGGGCTCAGCGCAGCGTGGCAGCGCATCCCGCACAGCTTCCGAGGTGCTCAGCTGGTAGGTGAGCTTATGATGCTACGGACGTTATGGAAAAACTTTCCCTGAGCATCATCCCTGGACTGTGATGTGGTACAACGGTTGTGTAGGAGGTTTAGGAATAAAAGACCCCAGTTAGCAACTCATAGATATGATACCTCTGTGCAAAACAATAATATAAATAACAACTCACAGAACGATCCGGGACTTTTGTTTCCCTTGTAAAAACGCACCCTTTTGTTGGCAATCTCATTATTTAATCTGCAATTCTCCAAGGAGTTGAAGCACGAAGCACAAACCCCACATCTGAGGCCCGTGCTGCATCTCTTCACCACACGAAGCGCAGTATCCGGGGCGCGGCACAAGCAGAGCCGGTGGTGTTGGACCCACGTCCTGCTGGAGGACCCAACTGCCACATTTACCAACCTGTATTCACAAGCGATTGGGCTTTTCTGTATGGCTGTTCACTTTTCCTGCTGTTCTTCGGTGGTAGTGGATCAGGAGATCCGGGAGGATGCCCTTCATTTCCGTAACGGTGCTCGCACAAAGCAGCAGCTGAGTCTGGCAGCAAACATGTACCAGCATCACATTTCACTCCCAGACGGATATTGCAAATACATTCCCTAAATCCTGTGTGCAGTTTGTTACCAAGGGCATCCATACCGGCTGCTGTAAGCAGAGCCGCTGCGGCGTCAGGTCCTCTGTTACAGACCAAACCCCTTTGACCCCTTGGAAGTCCAGCACATGCAACCACATTTTATAGGGACCCTGCAAGTGCACTAATTGGGCTTGCCAATTACAATTCCTCATCATTTCCTATCAGAAGCCCTCTCAAAATTCCAGTGGGTGAATGTCCTTGATATTTTGAAAGAGACAAGGATATTAGGTGTGGGAATCAGTTGTTTGTAGGGTGGGAAGCTTCTTCCCTGCAAGTCCTTGGGAATTTGGTTGTGAAGTGAGCACCTGCCGTGGGACAAAGGCAGTAGCCGTTGCCTGCTGCCAGGTAAAAGCTCCCTGTTATTTTGGAAAGACTCTAATTCTGGACCAAATCCAGAGGACTCTGAGTCTGCAAGCGCTGATAGATACAACCGTCATTCCCTCACATAATGGAGTAAAACAGGGCATGGGAACTATCCCTCTCTTGGGTCTATGAGACCAAACAAGAGCGAAGGGAATATGAGGATTGGGATCTTCTGGCTTTATGGACCGGAGCAAAGAGCTGTGAGGTCAGGTTTGGCTGCCCATGCTCGAGGCCAGCTCTGACACGGTGCAGCTACAGCCTGAGATGGTGCTGATGGGAAGGAGCTGGGTGAGAAAGAGCTTTAAACCAGGCCAGCTCTTTCCTGACATGGATCTGCTGTCCTGCGATTCCCTGACCCTCCCACGTGTTTGCCTGCCTGGCCCCAGGTTTACACGGCAGTATGCAGGGACAGCCTCGGCTGCCAGCACCAGCAGAGGCTGGGCACGCCGGGGGAAAGGGGATGGTGACAGACTGCAGACTTACTTGGTAAGCCTCACTCTAGGCACTGAAATGGCAGGCTGCGTCGTTAACACCTCTCCGAGTGATTAAATTCCGACACGCTCTGCCCCGCTGCCCTGCCCGTTTCACCGCTCCTCTGTGCCCTGCCCATTGCAGCAGTTCTCATGCCTCAGAATCTGAGTGTGAATGAACACTCAGAGTCCTGGAGTCAGAGGTGTATTTCTGCCCAGAAGTGGAACTGTAAGGAGAAAGTAGAGGATGACTAAGTCATTGTTAAAATTGAAAATGATTGGAAGTCTGGCACAAATGAATTTTGGATCAGACCCGTAGATACAGTATAAAGCAGAGGGGATTAACAGAGAATTACAGACCTGATCTTCCTAATTTCTCAGTGCCTGATGGGGTTGCCACTTCTGGTTTGTTGCCCTAGGTTTACTCTATTCTTCATTTCCTTTTCCATTGCCCCATGGAGAGCTGTTTACCCAAACAGATCCTCGTGTCCTCCCAACCCTTCTTCCCCAGCTGGTGAGGGGATTTTGCACGAGAGACACTCTTTGCCATAGGCTGTAATCCAGTAAAAAATAGCAAATCACTGTAGGTTTCTTAATTTTCTCATTTTCAATTATTTCATTACAATATTTTTCCATATGTACATGAAGACAACAAGGATTATGTTCCTACCTGGTAATGATACACGAGGTTAAAAGCTTTTCCCCATCTTTTAGACTCTCAGGCACTGGATAAGCAATTGTCTCTTGGAATTGTCAAATGTCTGACTTTTAACCAAAGGCAGAGCTGGTCTTTGGTTATACACACGTACACACATACCCTTGTTTGCATTTATGGCCCTTCCGCGTTACAAAACTGTACTGGGGGGAGGAGGGGGGGAGGCTGGTGCTAAACAGCATGGGAAGGGATGTGACGGAATCACTTAAATACATCTTTTTCTTAAAAAGGAAGCATAATGTATTGAGGACATACCCCCACCCTGTACACCCCCTTGACCTTGTGATAATCCCTTTTCCACATCTGAGGTGCTCGCAGCCCTTTTACCTGCACCATCAGAGCAAACAGCGTTTGCAACCCAAGAGACGTGTTCCCTGGTGCCTCGTGGGGGGGTAACTGGTGGGAAAGCTGTCAGTGGAAACGCTGCTCTCAAATATGCCATCAGCCCTTACTCCTTATCCTCACAGGAGTTACAGCATGCGCTGGACTCTGGTCCGTTGCACATACAACCCTGAATAAGATGGGATTAAAACCATGGGCACCTGCGGGGGTACCTCAGCTACAGAGGAAGGCAGAGCAGGCAGGATAAACTGCTGAAGGCCGACGGGAATCTTCCGCTGCCATCAGGGGGTATCACGCTGCTGGGGTTAAGCCGGTCATACCCATGCCTGTTTTGGTAAAAACCCTTTTGTAGAAGCTGCTATAGCACTACCAGGATGAGTCTTGTTCACCAGAGCAGAAGGTGTGTGCAGTGGCTGAGGTGGTAAGGGGCACAGCCATCACGAACGCGAGACGGGCGCTTTGCTGTGCCTTATCTTTTCCCAGTGAAAAAATCCCTGTATTATCTTCTGCCAAAAAAAAAGGTCTCTGGTGCATTGTTTTTGCTGCTTCATCATTTATTTTCTGTGCTACAGCAGAAGTACTTCTCCCTTCCTAAACAACAGCTGTTGCAGTAAGGATTGCTCATGTATAAGATATTATAGCATGGGGCGTACCGCTCACTCCTTGCCTACCTGTCACCTGACACAAATTTATCCTCTTTCTGTCTTTGTCATATACAGGACATCTGTGGCTCTATTTCTTTCTCATATGCTTGTTTTTCTCAGCTGTGACAGTTCTTCGTCTGGTTTTGTGGGGGTTTTTTTTCACTTGAACTTCATAAACTACTAAATTGGCACATTCTTGTATTGTGATTTAATTCTCCATGTCAAGGCTGTCACCTTTATAAATATTTTTCATAGGTTTTATGGATCAGCATGTCAGCAGATTACTGGGAAGAAGAGGAGGAGGAAACTGTGTCTTAGGATAAATTGGTGAATAGTATTGTAACCGTTTGGGGTAGAACTGGTGATGACCAGACACTTGCACCGCAGTACCACCCGGAGGTTGTCCAGGGGACGGTGTGTTGCGTTGGGTGCACAGTCCTTGGTGGGTTACTTTAAAATGAGATGGAGTAAATGAAGTAGGAGGCTGGAGCTGGGAAAAGGGTAGAGGAACACCGGGGAGGAAGGGAGATGCAAGAGGGAAAGCACATCCTAAGGGGCACAGGGCAGAGTTAAGGCAAGCTGGTCATGTGAACCACTAGATGCTTTAAGCAGAGAAGAGTGGGAACCAGCTGTGGAGGAGAGAAGCCAGCGAGGAATGGCAGGAAAGCAAAGGAATGGGATGGAACAAGTGCCCAGGTGGGGAGCATTCAGACCCCAGTAAGAAGGCTCACTGGAAAGCAGCAGCCCCAGTTACCAGGGCTGCCACACGCTCCGGCTGCTGCCCGGGCTGCCACACGCTCTGGCTGCTGCCGCCCCAGATGGGTTTGGTGAGGGAAGAACTCTCCCTGGGGAAGGGAAGTGCTGGGGGGGCACCCAGAAGCAGCACAGTGAGGAGCCTGCCCGAGAGCCAGGACTGGGACCTCAGGGAGGCATCAGCTTTCCGCCACCTCAGGCTCCCTGCACAGCGGGAAATCAGCCAAGCAAGCCACAGCGAAATGCTGCTGGAGCGACGGCGTGTCCCAACACACACACCATCACCGGGGACCTCCCGGCCTGCTGGGCAGCTTCCTTCCAGCCCAGTGCTCCAGCTGATCTGCCTTCTCTGATAGTATCTCTGAAAGTGAAAATGTTCTTGGAAATGGCAAATAACACTTCATTATTGTGACAGATAATGCATTAACGTGCAACAACATTTTTTTTATTAGATTCGTAGATGGTAAATGAGGGTCATCCATCCAAATCTGCTTTGATAGGTACTGGGCCCTACACCGGCTCCGTTTTAGCACTCTGGTACAGCGATGATGAAGGCTGATTGCGATTTGGATGAGCTGAGCATGCTTCGCTTTCCTGAGGCCCTACGAGCCGGGTTTACATTGACTGCACCCCGAGCAGCGCTCAGACTCCAAATACACAGCGGGGCCAGGAGGCGGATGATGGAGAGAGATCCTGACCTGACAGACCTCGTCGGGAAGCAGTGCTGATGGGCAAAGAACGCCACTTTGAGGAGGAGATTGAATGGAAAAAGATCGGATTTCAATACCACTGATAGCACATTCACCTACTTTCCATAAGGGTCTTTTGGATAAGATCAGGAAAATAACCTTCTGGACAGAGGGGCAGGGCTGGAGGTCAGAGGGGAGACGGGTCAGGGCCAGCAATGTCCTTTGGTGCCTTCAGCCCCCCAACACCTCCTTCCTGTTGTGTATTTTGGGTCTGTAAATGTTGGCCTGCAGAACCACATTCCCGTGTCGGGGTTCAATGCGTTATAAATCTTTCCTTATGCAGAGGAACAGCCTGAAGAGAAGTGGATTGTCTCCAGCCTGGGTTAGGATGAGCGCTGGCATCCCGCACGCTGCTGAGAGCCAAGCAGCCCTTCAGTGCTCTGCTCCTTTGCTGCTTCTCCCGACTCCAAATAAAAGGCAAAGGATGCTGATCCAAATTCCTTGTTACTAAAATGTTGCAAAAACCTGGTATCTGAGACAGCATTTGGTATTTGTTTTATATATTTTAGGTATTTTCTGCTTAGGGAAGGAGCTGCCAATCCATTAATTATGTGGATATTCCTCATTATGGCTGAGGATAATACCAAGAACAATTGAAATGAAATTACTGTAATTTTAAATCAAAAACTGCTCTATGTTTGAAATGATTAAAAGGCCACATGTAAATATCATCATGTTTTGATTCATTTTCCCATGAAATTTTAAATTATTTTCTCTAGCAGGAGACGTTAATAACAACACCAGGAAATTGAACATCAAGGTTTAACTCGGAGGCAATAAATCAACATATAAAAAAGGTTAAGGGTTGCACATTATGAAAACATTTCCAAAGATAATTACAAGTTAGAGGGACGTGTTGATTGAGTGGGAAATCTTATCATATAGGCAGGTTGGATTCACAGTGAAGATAATCAGGTAAAGTACTACGCAGTGGTTTTAAAGAGAGAAGAGTCTGTTGAATACCCAAAATAATTACCAGACTGTGTCTGCGGAGTGGTACAATATACCCAGAGTCAACCAACAAATCTTCCTCCGAACCCAGCCCGCGTGCAGAAGCAGCCCTGACGGGAATGCATCAAGCTGTCACTCACCAGCACCTTCTGCCGCGGGACGCGCTGTGCCAAGAGCGGCAGCTCTCGGGCTGAAGCTGCGGAACGACGTGTCGTGGTGCCCATAAATCTGGGTGTACCAGCCCGGGCTCTGGCTCCATATGCCCATTTGCAAAGAAATCACCGAGCCAAGGACATGCCTGGGAGGACAGAGCTCAACCCTTGAAGTTTTTGGAATATTTTTTTCCAGCGGGAAGGATCTGTTTGATTGCAGCTATAAACCTGCTGTTTATGGCTGCATATTGCCAGCGCTAAACATGTAAGAACAAGAGATAACAAAATGTGACAGCAGAGTGAATCATTTGAAGGCAGCCCGGCACCTTTCCTGATTTCAAGGCTGTGCTGCGGAGAGATGAGATCAGCACTGGGAACTCAGACCTTCTACTGATGCACAGGGAATGGGATGTAAGCTAATCCATTACAGCCGACCCCCTGCCAGCAGGATTTGCAGCAGCATGGTTATCACTTAGTCTGAAGCAGTTGGCCAAATTCAAACACCTTCTTACCAGCAGGTACACTTTAACTCTGCAATGCACAAACTGCTTTAATGACCTTCTCCTTCTCTCTCTTTTGTCCAACTTCCAGGAACAAGGATTTCCACTGCCTGGACCGCTTTGCCTTGCCAGGTACTCAGGTTTCAGTCTGGAGAAAGAAAATAGAAAGCTCTTGTGTCCAACACAAAAGACACTTTCAAGATAATTACACCTTTAAAGAATTTGAATGTTCTCCCAGCACTGCAGACCTGTCACAGGGCTGATGGACTGATGGAGACGTGGATCACACATGGTCCGCATGGATCTGGGTCCCAGTGTCCCAGGAACTTCACAACTGACATGGGAAAAGGGTCAATGTCAGAAACAGGATGAGGCATCACTGTGCTCGGCAGCTCCGATGCCTGCTCCGGAGGAAGGAGCCCTGCAGCCTGCTCTCCAGCCCCAGGACTGCTCCACGTAACAGAAACCTACAGACACAGTGCTGGGAAAACAGCCTGAAAGTCACAGAATCATGGAATGGTTTGGGTTGGAAGGGACATTAAAGATCATCTAGTTCCAACCCCCCTGCCATGGGCAGGGACACCTTCCATAGCTCAGGTTGCTCCAAGCCTCATCCAGCCCAGCCTTGGACACTCCCAGGGATGGGGCATCCACAGCTTCTCTGGGAACCTGTCCCAGTGCTCCCACCCTCTGCAGGAAGAATTCCTTCCTGATGGCCCATCTCCATCTCCCTCTTTCACTTTAAACCCGTTACCCCTTGTCCTGTCAGTCCCTGCCCTCAGAAAAAGCCATGGCCCTGCAGCGGTGCCACCGGCCATGGAGGGACAGGACACGGCTGTGCCACGGAAGCTGTCCCACACTAAGCCCCATCCCAAGGTTCTGTCACCTTGGACCATTCCCCATCCCGGCAGAGCCAGGCAGCAGGCTGTAGGCAGGGGTGGCTGCAGGGACAGGAGGGGAGCACAGGGGGAGGGCAGGGGAGCTGGTCCATGGCTGTACTGCTTCCAAGTCATCTGCAACCAAGCTCTGGGAAAAGCACTGCTTTTCCCATCCTTGCTGTGATATGTCACAGCAATTTTATTAATTTATTTTAACTCTGCTGCTTGTACTGCTCTTTAACCTTGTTAAATCTTGTTTAAACCTTGTCTGTATTAACTGCAGACGCCATGCTTACGAAATGACTGGCAACAAAAGTGATCTTTTGGGATATTTTCCTAAAATTCTGATGGTAAAAACGTCTTTATCGAACACAACGTTCAGGAAGAAATGTTTAGCCACATGTAAAAGACAACTAAGTTCTGGCAAGCCATTCCAGACAACTCATTAAGTCTGAATAAATATGAAAATTTATTATTAATTTCATCTACATATATCCAAATTAGAAGGCAGCAGAGAAGAAAACAACATAATCTGATTAAACAAATTAGAATCACGCTGCTAAAATTGCCCTTCAGTATTTATTTATTTTTAACCGCAGTAGCTTAAATAAACCTCTGAAAAACAAACTCCCCCAAATGTTACC
>NW_010269153.1:0-43413 GCF_000690775.1 Eurypyga helias
GGGGGCTACCTGCACTCAACAGTGGACTTTATTTCTGGAAATTGATTTCTTGATTAGAGCTATAGAAGATTTATAAAAAGGCCTGTTATGTCACAGGTTGTTTCCTCATATATCATATGGGCTTGAAAGCAAAGGCAAGCCCATAAATGAGGAGTTAAGAGCAATCATCCTCTTAGAAAACAGGATGCCCAAGTATTGCATTTCTAACAGTCAATATTCACTAAGAAACCAATATTAACTAAGCAGTCTTATTAATGAGGCCCTCTATTAGTAGAGCTATAAAATGTTTTCTACAGCATAGTGGGAGAGGGGTATATAGTCTCGGAAAGTTCACATGATTCATAGCGTAAGTTATAAAAGCCACCGAAATATTCAAGAATATTATAAATTAAAACGATAATAGCATGAGTTTATCTATACAGATAACTTTTCAGATTAACTGATCACTGTAATTTTTTTTAATAAGGAGAAGTTAACAAGTGCTATTGCAAGAGTTTTGTTAATTCTGCTCAGATGAAAAACTCAACTTTTGGAGAAAACCTAGAAAAAAGTTTGGAGCATTTTTTTTTTGTACGATCCCATAGGACTGCTGCTACACAAAAGCCACAATGGGAATAAATATTTAGAGAATAGCTAAAATAGTTTTTGGCTGCACCTTTAAAACAAGGAAAATACGCTTTTCTACAGTAATTACACTAGCCAGGTGAAGGCATTTGTATTATCAGAGTATAAGTCTGCAAATCATGCTCACTGGACTAACACTGAATTTTGGTGCTCAGTTTGAAGCAAATTAGGGGGGATTTGTCTTTGCATAATGCTTAGTTATTTTAGGAAGTAAACATAGCCAAACTGAAACCCTGCTCATTCTCCTAAAAGGCATTCACCTAGCAACTTCCATGTCACATATTGCTCCCCTTGGTTTCTTTAAATTATATCAATGCCCAAAAAATGGTTCATGAGTACTTCTGCTGTTTCTAAGAAATTAGAGCATTATTACAAAATCGTCACTTTCCCTCTAATTTCTATAAAAGTATGCGAAAAGCAGGTAAAAATACATGGCTTTGGCATAATTACTGCTGGGAGAGACAAATATTTATCTCATCACGTTCATCAAAGCGAGCTATAGCATTTATATTTCATTGTAAAACAAAGAACGCTTACACATTGCACAAATATGCTCGATATTTTGTTAATGCTGCACCCTTCCTACTATAATACTGCTCTACCCGTACTTACTTCCTTATCAGCAAAATGTGATTTTCAAGAGTAATGTTCATACCTTGCTGACATATGATAGAAAGGCAATAAAGCCATAGCCAGGTTCAAGCTGAAACTGGATTTATGACACCATTTTGGATCCATACACATCCCGTCCTGTCAGTACCTGCATCTCTCATTTTCAACCACTAGATGGTGTGAAAAAATAAAAAAATTGCCAAGGATTCCTGCCGACTGCCATAAAATCCAAGTATTAAGGTAGTGGATTAGGAAATATTTTTTTAAGAAAAGTCTTGACCCACTTCTGGATGGTTAGGTTCACTTTTCTTTTGGTTATATTTTTACTTACCAGACAAAGAGCTTGTAAATGATCAGACCTTGAAACTGAATTAAGTGGAAGGTTAAGATGGATAATTCTCTGGCACTTTCCCCTCCAAGGACCCTAAATTCAGAGCTGACAGTAGTGGCCAACACTCATTTTTCTGAAAAAGCTGTAACAATCTTGAAGCGAAACAGGGCTGAATTTTCTGGGCTGTATTTTGGAGTAGAAATCATTCCCAAAGAGAGAGGATCTATATATCTGGAGCAGCAGCAAGCCTGCTTCAAGGCCCAGTTAGGGATTAATCACGGCATGACCACGAGACAGTTGATATACAGAGGACAGCTTAAGCTACTGTTTTTCTATTCTGCTCCATTTTTTAAATTAAATTTCTCACTCTTTTGGGGAAGGAGTAGCGAATGATTTTTTCACCTACAAGTTGAAGATTAAGATTTTATTAGTCCCCATACCGTACCAGAAAAGCACAACCCACAACGAGGATAAACTTATACAGTGGGATCTCTCTGTTCATGGGCTTTTTTGGGGGAGGGAGAGGGGAAGACATGGTTATTTTAAAATAGTACCATTCTTCAGTGCTGCATAACTGCTTGAAAGTCTGCCTGATCCAAGAGTGTTACCCGGCCTTTAGTAATGCAATTCAGTTATTAGTTTAAGTGACAATGAAGTACCCTCAAAAGACATACATGGTCACATTCCCATTAGTAATATATCTTCTATATTTTTATATAGGACTATCTTTCTATCCATAAATCTTAAATTTATTTAAACAGAAGCTGTTATATTTATTATCCAGAAACACTGCAGCTAAAGGTATCACGGAAGATTTAAGGGAACTGTGATAAAGCTAAAGAGTTTGAAACTAAGACAAACAGATGCCTTTAGCTTTCATGCACCTACTTGTATATTTCAATGCCCTACAGTATCTTTGGTATTAATAATACTGAACAGCAATTACATCTGAGATATATATTCCTCATATATTTTAAAAGGTGTTTTTTTTCACTGAGAACTTGGAAAGCTCTACATTTCTGCTTTTCGAGCTCAGAAAATTTTTTTGATGAATTGTTTAGAAGTAGACTTCAATGGATCATGAGAGATATATTTCAGGAGAAGTTTTGTTTTGGGGGGCGGGGCGTGTAAGGAAAAATAAGAAACTTATCCGACATTAAGGTAGGCTACAATTTCATGCTTATACTGCTTATCATCACTTTAGATGAGAGGAATTCTGTTTCTCATTTGCTCTGCAAACAGGAAAGCAGTAAATTAAAAATTGTCCAAAACCATCAGAGCAAACAAATTTGGAATTTGAGCTGTCAGAACAACTACGGTAATACATACAAAGATGAAAGCATAGTTCAAAAAAAACCAAACCATCTTCTGTAGCAAGATGCCCAAAAAGTCGAAATCAGCACAGGCAGGAATATAAAACAGGAAATAAAAACCATAACATACAAGATAATTTAAAATTCTACAAGGTTAACTTTTACAAGCAGAAAGCACATTGTCTCCCATTAAATCAGTTAACAAATGGTAGCCAAGATTTAACAAGTAAATAAACATGCTTTTAAGTTAATTCCTGTTACATGGCTATGTTTTAAATATGATTATAGTTCATTTGACAAAATAATTAATTGCAGCAAATATCTGATTGCAAACAAAGGATCTGAAAGGGAGTGCCAATTTCCCCCCCTAGAACTGTGGGAATGTGCCCTTCTGCCATGACTCTCTTTTTACAACCACTTAGCCCCAGCAGCACGCCATACCTTGCTGAGAATGTAGATAATGTCACCACGTTTAAATGTCAACTCATCAGGTACATCTCCAGTGCAGTCCCACAAACCTTGATAGAAATTGGCGTAATCGGTACTTTTGTCATCTGCAAAGAAAACAGCATCCAATTACCAAAGGATAAAGAATGAGGGACTAAAGTTACTCTTTAAATCTCCAGATACTACAAAGCAATTTATTAGCACACATTTCTTGCTCCTCTTTTTAGAAACAGCTCCTTCATACCACAAAAGCCAGTGGAAAACAAGTTTAATGCGTGAGCCCTTCACTGGCAAGCTGTATGACTTGAAGACATGTAGCTACAGGTTTTCAAAGCATTCTCCAGCTGCAACTTAAAGCAGCTAGTTTTCCTCTACTAATATATTTCCAGCAAGCTATATTTGTATCTCAACTTGAAACTGATAAAATTGCTAGAATAGAATTAATAATAATCTGTGGAAGGAAGCCAAAGTAAGTATTTTGTGATACGCTCCCCCTCCCTCTCCTGTCCCAACAAAACTAAATAACTTCTCTGAGAACCTTTGAGATAATCCTTGATTGTTCCTTCTGAAATATCGGAGAACTTGGAAACTGTTGCTGAAGCTGCATTTTAAAAATATTTGTGTCAGCTCCAGTTTAGGACATTAAGCTTTGGCTAAACATGCAACTACACCACAGTCATAAACTCATCCTTCTAACAGCATAAGCACAATGGATGTGCTGTGTTCAAGCTGCCATACAGACCATTAACTGATTGATTATTTAGCACTCTTTGCTCTGTAATACGGCAATAACACAGTAATAAATGCTTTGTCATACACTTACAATACAGAGTACATCTATTGAAACATAGCGCTTACACACGGTTAAATACACTGGGTGCTTCTGTTACACTGCAAACTATTTCCTGTTTTTAATTCCATGAGAATGGAGTGTGATGAGTTAATGCAAAAAGAATGTAAGCAATACCACTAAGATGACCAGTTACATTATGTATACACTAACCAGACAGAATGTATACGTACTAATAATTTACATCACTGGAAAGCTATCTTCTAATTCTGATAACATAAATATCACTGAACTGGCTGGATCAAGGCTGTCATCTTAGTTTTGTTATATGATCCTTGAACAGCAGGCTTGCTGGTTATTCCAACATGTACCAGTTACATTTGCATGTCGTTAGCACGCTACACCATTATTTATAGTGTACAATTTAATCATGATTGGTTCACTTTATTACCGAAAAAAATCCTGCTAAAATACCAAGTATTAACTGACAGCAAGTGTCACGCTATTAAAAAAATGGAACACTATTCAACTTGTGGTTTTCCCTATTTTGACAAATACTTAGATTTTTATTTTAATACGCTCTGTATGAGTAAGAAGGGCTTGTTTTCTATTTCCTGCTTCAGTCTATGTTCTGTGCTATCTTGTTGTGCTGGCAACACTGTCAGAATGCTGAATATTCACAACCATGAATTGAAAGCTGCTGTGCAAGTTAGTCACCATTTAATTTTCCATGAACGGGTGATTAGCAGCTGCCACCTGCTATACAGCACTAGAGGGCGTTCTGACTACCAGTGCACAAACGCTTCTCTCATCACACCAAAAGCAGCAATATATACATTTATAAAGACTCCCAACCATTCAGAAATAAGAGATTTGGTTACTGTAAAATGCGTAGACGGAGTAATTTCAAGAGGAAGATGAAATCAGTTTGAAATGTTGCACCTCCAAATTTTGGCCCTTCCTATTTCTCAGCTCATTATTTATCAATTTAGCATTAGACAACTCTAAACAGTAAGTAACACAGGTTAGCACCAAATGAATTTGTGATAAATATTAAATCAAAATCTCTCCTCCTCAGTCTTCTGATACTGCACTGATCACAGTTCCCAGTGCTATCTCGTAAAAGATAATGTAAGCCAGTGAGAGAAAAAAAAACCTAGAAGAGCTATTTTGGTATATCCCACCTTTCAAATCTTCCAACAATTGTCTTATTGATTTGGTTTAAAATACATTAATCAGGACTTTTTCTTCTTCAGAACTGCACTGAAATGAATCATGGCTTTTCACACTGACCTTTATTACTCTGAGGTCTGTTCTTACCTTTCTGTGCCTGAAGTAACCCCTGTTAGCGCTAATGGGAGTTACACGGGGAACGTCAGCAACAGAAGAGATCCCACAGTGGGCGAGATACATCTCTCCCTAGATGTTCACCACGAGCATTTAATTAAGCCTTAAAGTGGGAAAGCAACTCAAATAATAACACGGCAAAACTGGACAAAATGCATTTTTAAAATAAACTTATTGCAACAGTGAAGATGTTGCTGAAAGACTAACTATGGCTCTGTGCGCTCACTTGTGAATTCAACATAAGACATGAGAGGTTTTTAAATCAGAAAGCCATGTGTCTCGGAAGAACATGTACTGGTATACCAGCAGCACAGAAATTAAAAATAGGGACAGAAAGTGCCAGTGTAAGTTTGTAAACAATGCCGCTGGTCTTCCAACAAATGCGAAGTTCAAATTCAAAATCCCCTCTGATACCCACCCGCATAAGTTTCTCCAAATTCTCTAAGTGCAACTACACACCCATAAAAGCCAATTGTACATTTAACTTCAGAGTCTATACATCTAAGGGGCAAAATGCTTCATACAATGATTCACAGTGCTTCGCAGACAGAGGTAGGGAACAAAACAAGTTGAAAAAAACCCTGTAAAACACAAGCCCATTCTTTCTTACTTCAGCCTCTCTTTCAGTTGGAGAGGACCCTGCCAGATTTTGTTTGATTGTCTCTGAAGAACTGAATAAAACAAAACCAGGAGACCTGGGTAAAGGAATTTGGTTTTTATACAGTAATGAAATTATATGGAGCTTCTTAAACACATGTAAGACCTGAAAACAGCTGGTGGAATTATCATCAAAAACTTATGTGCCCATTAAAGTTCAAATTCAAAAGGTATTGATTTGCTGGCATTGCTCTGTCACAATTACACGTAGTTCTTATACACTGTGAAATGTTGTGTGCCTTAAAAATACTATGTAACATAACTGATAAACTGAAGTCTGTCGTGTTTTGAAGACATGGTCACTTAGGCATGAACATGAATAAGATATGATAAAAAAAAAAAACTTAAATGTGTAGCAGAAGGTAGAAAGCAGTTTGTTTTTACCTACCCACTGTTTTTAATATTACCAATCTCAAGAAATGGCTGATCAGAATTTTGCATGGGTTGTTTCTCCAGGAAATACTTCTGTCATTCCAGGACAGCTATCTGGATGAACAACTAGCCAATAGTTTCCAAAACTCTTCCACAAAGAATTCCTCATGGTTTTCTTCTGCCATTTCTGTTTTTCCAGTAACAGTAATAGGAACAACAGATACTTTTGTTCAATATACTGATGAAAACACTTCAGAGTTTATTTGACAGATCAAACAGCAACCGCTGCCAGCCCTCCTGATGGCAGGCTCAGACTGCTTATTTCACTGAAAAATACTGGCACCTGACAATATATGCATGAAAAAAAAAAATGGGAACAGTTTAGGTAAAAAAAAAAAAATCTGACAAGTATATCACTCAGACATGCACTTCAAATATTGTAGACTGTTTAAAATTTAAGAATGCCCTTGGAAAATAATTATAAGAATATGCCAACAGCCTCAACAGACAGAAAAAAACCCCAAACCTGGAAAAACAGATTAAGAGTACATATTTCAGAGGTATGTAAGTGTGCTGTCCCATTGCAGCCTAAGCCAGTCTAACTGCAGGTTGTTCCATTCTTGCCCCCTACCTTGTGACAATTTTGGCACTTGCCATTTCTGAGCACAAAACTGACCAAAAAGACCCAGGAATTACAGCCCAAGTATGGAAATGCACTACTTAAAACATTAGAATAAATGTGACTGTGCCTGATTTACACCAATCTTCCATTTTAACAGTGATGGCATCTAAGTTAGCAAACACTACTATGGCAGTTATCTGCCTACGCATTGCTTGTGGAATGAAGGAACACACATGCATGTTTTCCTTTCACCACCCTGGTCCACTGCCCAGATTATTAAACCACTTGCAATTCTGATTCATATTCCTTAACTCTTGATCAGATTCTTCAAAAGTTTACTAGACTGGGCTACTTAATATTTAAAAGAGGTGAACTGTATCCCCTTCTGGCAATGTGTTCAATATTTACCATACTGAAGGCTTAAAGATGGAGAGACAGGTGATGTTCAAAATTAACATTACCAGAATTATTGTGTCTTACACAAGTTATTTAGATTCTCAGTGTTGCGTCTCAATGCCCAGATGAGACATATCCTGTTAAAGAACACGGTTGTTTGTTCTGATGATGCCCTAAACTGCAAAGAATGCCTGTTAATTACTTGCCTTTTTTCCCCACATGCCAGAAAAAATATGAAAAAAGGGAAAAATAATTGTAGTGTATTTATTTGTACTAAACCTCTAGCCTGATCTGTTCAGTATAATCTTTCTCACTTCCTTCTCCTACTGTTCTCAGTTCCTCTAAAATCAAGGTATTTACACTGAAACAGTGCAGAACATGACACTCACTGAAATAGTGATTGTGGAAATGGTAATGGGGAGATAGTGGTAGCAAAAGAAACCAATCAAGCCATACTATACAAATAAAACTCTTCAATGGTTTGCTATTTCTAAATAATTAGGTCACTAGCAATTAATGTAAAGCTATCCAGCAGCAGTCAGCATCAAAACTGAAGGAATAGAAAGAAATCGTCTTCACATTTATCAGAGATAAGTTAGGGCAGGAAAATAGGAAAAAATAAAGGTTTTTCTGCACTTATCAGGCTGAGCTCACAGACAATTTACAAAACACTTTCTGTGAAATTCAGGTTTAATAAAGCTAGGCAATAAATTAAATCTAAGAACATGTTTGCTGTTTGTGTGGAAACAATGAAATATTCTTGAATCAGATTAGATATTTATGATGTGATGCCTATCAGAAATACTCACGTCAACCTAAGTCAAACAAATTTCCAGCGTTAAATAGTTAACTAAGGACAATCAGGTCAGAAAATTATTGCTTGAAATTAATCTGATATCTGGGGAGAACTGTTAGGCTATTTTCAAGGACTTTACACAAATACTAGTAAGAGTGATAAGATGTTCTCAGAGCAGCTGAAACTTTTCAGAAATGAAAGTGTTAAGGTCTGGATTTCTTAAAAGTATGACCATTTAGAACTTCAAGAAGATACATTCGTTAAAAAAAAGAAAAAACCCAGCTGTTGGCAACTTTATAATTGGATTGACCCCACGCACCATTATGACAACACACTTACAATTACGGTAATGTCTAAATGAGTACTAAATATTAAGGCTGTAATGAGTCATGTTGTTTTACACATGTTTTTAGCAGAGCACAACGCTAACAGCATCTGATGACTTGGCTCTTGTTTCCTTTCCAAGAAAAGCAACCCAAAACTCCTCACAGCAACCTGTTCCTGCTTTCCTGTGTGGGTCAGGAAATCAGGCCTCTGTTTCCTCTCCACATGTTGCAACAGGAAGAGCACTGCAGAGCTACTTCCTAAAGGAACTCTTCTTGCCCACCCTTTCCTTGACAGCCCTGAAAGAATTATGTGTATTATGTACGATGGGGGAAGGAGAGCCCGATTGTGTGTCAGTGCAGGTCACAGTTACAATGCAGCAGATCTCAAAAAGGTGTAAGGTCTGATAAGAAGCAAGTCTTCGCTACTTGCTGTGTCAAATCACCAACAGTTTATCTAAAGGTCTGTGCCCTTGAAGCATATATATATATCTTGTTTTTAAGCATAACTGGAAATTCCTTTCTGTCAAGAAAAGTTGTCTGGCCATGTGACTTTACATGGTGTATGCAGTTATTTTTCCAGTCCCAGAGATAATTAGCACAAGGGCAGTTTGCCAAGCTAAAGCTGAGAGAGTATCCTTCACAGCCTTTCTGGGCATTTGTGTCCTTTTCCAATTTTTATGCTGCTGTCACTGGACTCTGGCATTTCTTACCCAATTCATTTGCTTTCTGTGGTAATCATATGCAATGAAGATATGCATGGCCAACATTTAAACAGGCTGCAGATCAATTAGTGGTCTTAAGTTTATCTGATTTTTATCAAAGAAGACAGAGCTTTGGGTCGATTGTCAGAGCCTGTGTCAAGTTGACCTTTTCAGAGACGTCTACATTGCCAGTCCCTTGGGCAACTTGTTGTCCCCTGTTAGTCTCTGAATGGCAGAAGTCTGTTCTGCTCAAGCACAAAGTATACACAGATGTCTATATTACATTCTTATAGGTTTGACAGCAACTGCATGTTGTATCTATAAACTGTCCTTTAGCAGTGACACTTCCTCAATGATGATAAGCTAATTTATGCAACTAAATCTCCTTTGTGCAGAAATGAAAGCTAATTGAGTCATTACAAAGTAATTCAGGAAGGAATACCTTGTATAAATTGGCTTACTTTATAAATCCTTCTCAAGTGGTTTTCATGCATTCTAAGTGGTGCTAAGCAGTTTTGCTGCCATCAAATACCCAGGTGAAAAAGACAGCTTTGCAAATCCATAAAAAACATTATTTTAAAACAGCAAAGGGAAGAGACAAGAAAATAAAAGGTAAAAAGAAAGTGCATACACAAAATAAAGAGGAAATATTTTAATTACCTGAAACAGTGGTAACTTTCTCCTGGCTCGGTTTTCTTGGCACTTCAGGTTTTGAAGGAACACATTCTTCTGCAAAACACATAACTGCAAATGAAATTCTGAAGGGACACCTCAGCTGACAGGAATTACAGCCCACATCAGTCTGAAAGCCACACTCTAAATTTCCAGATCATCAGTCCTGTTTACTATTTTGCATTTGTACAGAAGTTGGAACGTTGTTATTTCTGTGGTTTCCCCCACCCATCCAAACACTCCAAGAGCTTTCTTTCAAAATCTCAATTGTGAACATGTTTCCCTTTCCACTCTGCTCTGAATGTGGTAATATCGAGCTGCAGTTCTGCTGTTTTTCAGTCATTCCGAGACAATCAGAATGAAGGTCCTATTCTGCTACGTACTCTTCTTGCCAGGATACAGAAAAGGAAACTGAGAATTGAAAAACTATCCCCAGCCCATGCAAGAATTCAGAAGCTCTTTAGAGATGTGTGCACAGAAGGCAGAGGACATCTTCCTTTAACACGGTCAGACAGACACACTAGGTAGACACCTCCACTGTGGGAACACAGCCACTACAGATGGATGCCATGCATTCAGTGCTCCTGCCTACTGTGCCTTACCATGGCTTTCAGCAAGCCAGGCTGTATCACATAACTTGGTGCAACTTTAGGAGACAAGAAAAAGCCTGGCAGTGATCAGCTCTGAAGCATGTTTTCTGGCTAGGAGGCTTGGAAAACTCTAAAATCCCCGCAGGCCATTTCAAACGATGTGCTCCATACTCCTTGTCTGGCACAGGCGGGGGACTCATGCCCACACCCTCACTTAAGTAAATCCACACTCCACTGGGGACAGGGATGTAAGTCTGCTCCTCACGTTTCACAGCCAACAATTCCGTCGATGAGGCAAAAAAGGGAATAAACTGTGAGGGTTTTTAGCTGTATTCTTTCTTTAAGTTCCTAAGAAAGTAGAAACAGATTTATCTTGGCCTTTACAGTATATCAAAACTGACAAAGCTGCTGTGCTGAATGAGGAAGTCGGGTATTGATAAACTCATTTCTCAAACAAGAATTCGACTTTTAATACACTTAAACTATTTGGCTTTGCTACTCATCACATCTTATACAGATATTCATGCTTCTATTTAAGACACATTTCAACAACTAATTTTGATATTTTATTAATGACAGCAGATACACAACTCAAAGCTTTTAAAACGTTCCTTATTGTGCAACTTTTATGTAATTGCCTATCTACTTTGACAAAGAGTGAATTTTATATCAACAGTTCAAAGGATTTTTAGCCTTGTAAAAATTTAATCTATCCACAAGACTGTTCCTGCAAACATTAAAGCAGATGTTTAAAGCACAAGAGTAGACCTGTTGAAATGAGTATGCATAATTGCTGCTAACCTATATACGCAGTCCTACAAATATTACAATTACATCATGAGATTCACTCTACAAAGAGCTTTGAACTTCTGCCCTACTAAGCCAGCAAGAGTATTTTGCTGTCTGGCTCTTGGCTAGCTAAAATCTGGTTGAGATGAATATATACTATTATTTGAGCCAAGGGGGGGGGGGGGGTGTGGTGTGTGTGGAAGAAAAATAAAAAAGGGAAAGAAAAAAACCAAACCCACACCACCAAGAACAACCACACCCACAACAGAATGGGGAAAAACTGAAGCTGCGATACAACACAAAACACTCCAAACTATTTACTGTGTTCAAATGTATCCCCCCCACTTGGCATAACACTTGTTGCACATTTCCAAGTACACTAATTTGTTTATTTTAAGCACTCACAACTGAAGCATAAATAGCAAAAATAGATCCCTATGTGGTGTCCAGAGCACTAGGAGGCACTGTCATTCTGTGGCTTCCCTAGCACTATTACACCTCTGACAGGTAGCAGAGTAATATCATTTTCTAGGACTGCTCCCTTTTCCCAGAACAATCCAGTTTCATCAAACACAGAGTATTATACATTGATTAAATAAATGTTGGTATTACATGTTACTGAATGTTTGGACCTACATCAATTGATGTGTTGAATGTACTGTCACTGTTGCGGTCATCAGACGAGCTTAAACTGAGTACTGACTTACAGTAAAGGGTATTTTATCTACAGTAAAACAGCAGAGGGGGTTTGAACAGATTTTTTTCGTAAGGTACAGTTGAATACATGTCGATTGCATTGTGGTTTCATGGAAAAATTTAGAACACATGCATTCCCCTTACTGAAAAGCATATTTTCAAAAAGAAGAGTTTATCAGATCCATATCTGAAGGTGAGAAAATGTCTGAACCAAGGCTCTTTGAATACTGAAAAGGTCCCAAATTCAAACACAGGCTGTCCATATTAGCACACTGATTTGGATCCCAACCATCCCCACATATCCCACTACAGAGCTGTCATTTAGACTGGAAGAGGTACTCCAGAAGCAGACTGAACATGGTCCAGCTGCTAACCAGCATTCAGTCCACGGAACCAGACTACACTGACTCCATAGGAACCCTCTCTCTTCTGAAACATGCACAGTGCAAACATCAGGTCCTCCGCACAAACTTGTGCTTTATGAATCTGTTGCAAGTGATCCTCAGTACTTGCTAATGCAATCGTGCTCACAGCGGAGAATATGGAAGGCTTGGCTTAGGGCAGCAAAAGAGAACCTATGGTTCTTCCTACTGTTTTCTGGTATTATGTCCTGAAGCAATACATTAACCTCAGTCACCCCAGGCATTACGCCAGTAGTCAGATGCAACATGCTAAAGCTCATGTGGCAACATGCAACAGAATCAAAAGATTAAAAATTAAATTAAAAAAATACAGTAGAAGTCCTTCTGTATCATTCAGACACTGTGTAAGTGAAGTCATGCAGAGCTTTAAAATCTGGTGCAATATTTCCTCTCTATTTCTTCTTAACACCATCACTACCGCTGCAGTGAGAAAATATTCTTCTCCACTTTCTCACTATGTCAAAATGAGACTAATCAACACTAACAAACCAGTGAACTCTCCCAGAGCTGTAGATCCAAAGAACCCCTGAGATACAGGTTATTCTCCATACTCTGCTGGTACTCAGAAACTCTAATGGCAAAAAACCTACAAAATTCTTGAGGTGACTATGCAACAAGGAACTGTTTTGCTGGCCGGAGTTAAACCACAACACTGTATTTGTTGATTTTTTTTTCAGTTAGTCCACAAAAGCTGTTGAAAATAATTTACTTATTTAACTTGGAGTCTGAAGAAAAAGCAGAAATATAATCACCCAATCATAGGTGTTTCTACCATCCACACAATTTAAAAAGTGAACAATGAATTCTGCACTAGCCAAGTTTTTTACATGAATCCATTGATTATTTTTTCTCTTCCAATTTTCCTTACAGCGGGAAGGGAAAATAAAAAAAAAAAAATCAGACTGCTTGAACATAAAATGGATACGAGTTTGTCTAGAACAGTGCATTCCTTCAATGGAATGTTGTATCTCCATGATAAATATGCATAAACTTAGCAGTTTCCTCTACTAACACATTACTTAACCACATTTTTACATTAGACTCTAATGCTATTATGACTTGGTATTCTACTGTCTTCTAGTCTCTGAGACATTGTCATTGCACAATACTAGTTTATACTTTGAATAATCCCGGTTTGTGGGTTAATATATTCTATTCAACACTGTAATAACAGTAAACAAAAACAGCTCAGTTATGCAGCAAAACCTACCAAACCACACAGATGGTTAGAAGGTTTTCATTGTGTGGTTTCCATAGCAATCATATTGCAAATCTGGAAGCTTCTTGCAAATAAGCAGCTTGTATTTACATGCCTCTCGGCTGCAGCATGGAACTCCACAACATATGAAGTTGTTATACCAATCACATATTGTTAGAAAAATCATTGGAAGATGTTTTGATCAGTTCAGATAAAAACTGCTGCAGTGAACTAATTTTTCATCTATTTCATAACGATACAAGTAATCACACGCTTGTAATGCACATTAATATATCTTCATTTGAAATCTCACTCTGGTGTCAGAAGTTTATAAGCATACAAACAGGTCTTGGAAGAGAGACCCTCACAAAAATACTTACATTATTAAATTATCAATTAAAATAAAAAGAAATCACAGTGACTACTATCATACTCAGCAGAAATGACAGATGCATGCAAACAAAAAGGTGTACATGAAAAACTCTGCTGACAGTGAACGCCACGGTTCTATACTGCTTTGCACAAGAAAAAGTAAAACATACAATGGGATGGTAACACCAAGAGTATTACTCCTCCACACTGCTTTTTTGCTACCAAATAACGACTCTGCACAAATGTAAACAAGAACTTTCAAACATAGAAGAATAAATGCAAACAGGACCTTTGAATCAAGTCCCAGATTTATAATATTGTGAATTGACCTAAGCCCATAACAGATGGGTTATTACTCTAATAAGGAACATAAATCAATCCAGCTCTGTAATGTTCTTCAAAATTATCAAGAACTGGTGTATTTACAAACAAGATCATTTGTTTAGAAAAAACTTTAAAGATTCCAAGGAAGGAAGAATAAACACACAAAATTTAAGAACAAAATTGTTTTTATAATTTGGCCAGACTGACACCTTATGCTAGCATTAGGAGTAAGGGCTAGAGACCATCTGGGGTCAAAGTAGTAAGAATTACCACCCCGTTTCATGCAGGGCCAGCAAGCTGCCTTACCTGAGGACAGTGCTCCCCAGCCTTGGGGAGCGGTTCCTCTGCAGTCGTCTCACTATACACACACCTGTAACTGCCTATACACTTTACCCAAACTCTTACAGTCTTTTAGGCTAAGCAGCTTGATATCCCAACAATCCTCCAGGTGTTGCTTGATCCTAGGCTTATTTGCCTTGGTGTTTATTTACAGTGGCAGGGATTTTCCTTACTGGTGCCTTTTTTTAGACTCCAGATACACCCTTTATGGAGAGATCTCCAAATCCAACTAGCAAAACTAGCTTTGATAATCCACCAATAATCCCACAGATCTATCCCTTTCCCACAGTTTCTCCTGGATGTGACAGATTACTGGAAGATTTACACACAACTTCTTGACAATTCACCCTGCATTCCCAGTAGCTCTGTGGTGCACTCTGAAAACAAATGAAACCGCTTGGAAAAAGCTGATGAAGATGCTATTCTCTCACCATGGTGTGGTATCTGGGGGGCAGTAGAGAGGGGGAGACAGACTATCATATTATTAAAGTTCCATCTGACTGTACTGGGGTGCATAGTTTGGTGATGAAAACACCTCCAGAACAGAGAAGCGGGAAACAAGCTGGTTGCTATTTATAGACAAGATTATAAACATAAGAATTTGTTACCATGGCAGAAGAGAGGACAATTCTTATTTTATTCCTACTTCTATGGGTCAGCTAGTTACCATCCAGAGAAGTTCTATTCCTGCATGACAATCATGACTGAAAAAAACAATTTCCACAACACAAGCAGAAGAGACAGAGACAGAAATGGGTCACCCAGACACTGGGACTGCAGATGAGGTGACCTCAAAATATGAGCAGAAGCAGAAGCTGGATCTGAACGGTCCATGGGAATTTCCCAATATGATGGTAAACAGACAATACAGAACTGTATTCCAACAGAATATGTAAATAAAAGTCCAGTTTATGAATAATATAAACATACAATTTAATGAAAAATATGCACCCTGAGAAGCTGTTGTTTTAGTTGATGACAACCCATGCCAATTCCTAGTCCCAATTCCTTTCAACACATGTGATCCAAGTCTTATTCCAAGATGAAGGCAAAAAGTTTCATTCAAATATACTACCAGCTAAACTGGATGGGACCTCCAACTAACACTTTTTGCACAAGTTGTAATCAGTTCTTTGAAAACAACCGTTGTTTAAATTCTAGAGTAAGATTGAGTATATGCACCACTGTGTCCAACCAGTAGACGGTAACAGAAGTCTGTTATTACTATTGACAATGTACTGACTTCCCAATGGCCCCAAATAGCATTGGCTGTACAAAATGAAAAAGCTAGAATCATGACATACTTTGGGATAGAAGCGACCAGTGGAAAGCGCTTAGTCTAACACCCTGCTCTAACTCTGAAAGTTAGATCTAGTTTCTAGGAAACAGCATTTGGGTGCTTTTGGTACTCCACACTAAGCTATTCAGCAGCAGTTTGTAAGGGTCTGTGCATTTTAACAGTTCACGTATGAGACAGCTGAAGCTAATGACTTTATACACAAGGATTAGCTCAAATGACTAAGTTTTATCCAGATCTTGCCAAGTTTCCAGATGTGAGGTTTCCTGAATTCCTTGAGAAATCCTGCACTTTTTTTTTTTCCCCCTCAGTTGCACTCCTTGTGCCTTGAAAAGGTGCTACTGTGCACCACCATTACTCCTAATTGTGTAAGCAGTATGCATAACCAATCTCAGCTAAAAGTGAAGAGAAGATCTTGGAAAAGTAACCTCATCATCCTCAGAAAAAAGATTTTGTTCTAAATTAACTTAGGATCAATGCTGCAGGAAAAGGAGGTGAGAAGGAGAGGAAGTGACATTGGAGTCCTGGAATATCGCTTAGCCATTTATGGGACTAAAAACCCCATTCTCTTAACACAAACTTCCTGTGACACCATCCAGTGAATCTAAGCATATGTTATGGTTTGGCTTAATCAAAACCAAAAAGCAGATTATTCCCTTCCTAACAAAAGCATTTTGGGGTTACAGCATCTGCTAAACTGAAGAGGGAAGCAAACCAAAACAATCCTAGTCCCATTAGGGACAAATACAAAACACACTAATGCTGCAATTCTCTGGTCTTGTGCAGAAGAATGTTGTTTGGATCATGTAAGTGTTGCTCTGAAGAATAATAACAGAGTGAAGTAGTAGAGAGAGAAAAAAAAAGTTTAAAGAACTGTTTGAGGGGAAAAAAAACTCTTTCTGAATACATCTGTGAAAAAAGACACTGCATTTCTCCTACATTATCGCACACATACCCATCCACATGAACTACACTAGTGCAGTGTATTAAAAACCCCATGTTTTTAAAAGAAGGAAGATACTGCATAACTCCCCACTAGTGTACAGGAAAAAAACTAGGAACAAAATATTTTCTAGAAGAAAGTATTTTTTTTGTAATGTTTTAGGGCAGAAAGTATGAAGAGTAAGTGACCAAAGAACACACCTCTGTCCTTGGAGGAAAAGCAGTTACTCTCAGACAGACAGAAAATTGAGCATTGTTGGCAAGGTCGTCCACAGTTGCAAAGTGGATCTTCTCCCTCTAATAATCTTCTAATAATCTTCTCCCTGTGCATAATTTTACCAAGTTTTCAGGAAATACAGGAGCATGCTTTGTGCTTCCCTACTTGTTGAGACCTGAATATATGTCAGCAGCTTTCTTCTTGCTTTTACTTTCCTTCCCCCAGCACCCTTGCTTCCCTGCCCTTGCCCCGTTCTGTGTCACAACCAATTTGTAAAAAGACTGTATCTTCTACGGGCCCCACAAATCTTGTTCATTTACCAAACATAGAGGTTGTTAGTATGAAAGTTGCTGTTTCTACGGTTTCACAAAGCCCTTAAGGCTTTAAAAGCAAAGTAGCACAATGGGAGGAAAAACACGGTCAGCCACCTGAACAACAGAACAGAATATAATCATTAGGACAACTGCACAATTTACAGAGGTGCAAGCAATTCCTGGGTTTAGTTATGAATATATTAAGATTTCATTAACTCAGCTTCCTGCTGGGAGTGCCTACTTGGAGTTCTTGCAAATATGCAATCTTCAGTCATGTTTTGAGTGACAGCCGAATCAACTTCGTTGTGCAGTTCCTAGCACCAGTCTTCCAAACAATAAGTAACTTTAAATCTCCAATTAAAAGAGAAAAAGCAATCACTTCACATTTGCTGCATTATATTTTTTTTTTCTTAGACTAACATAGACACAAAAGAATTAACAGTTTGTCCATTTAAGGTTAAAGGAGGAGAAGAATTAGTGTGATGGGATTAGGAGGAATAGAAGTATGTAAAATCTTGGTTATGCCAATAGCAAGCTTCGGAGGACAGGAGGAAGAAAAAAAGCACAAAAATCAGGAGTATGTGCCAGGAAAGACCATTTATAATGTCTGATTTTGGAATACCAAAATTTCTTTGACAAAATGATCTAATTATTGTTAATAAAATTCAACACAAATATGCCAAAGTGCAATGTGCACTGCATTGAAATAAGGGATGGGTTTTGCACTGACCTTTTTATTTCCTTATGAAGAAAGTCCTGATAAATTAAGTCTTTTAGGATTGTCTAATCCTACATGCTGCGTGAACTAGTCAAAATATATTAAGCTCGGAAAACAAAAATTACTTGATGGGGCATCAAACAAAGTGAAAATTTTGTAAGTGACTTCAGAATTCAGCTCCTTACAAATTCCTTAAGTTTGACCAGGCACTTTTTAAAATGTTACCTATATTTTTTTGATCAAGAGGTTAGATAGCTTCCACACCTGAACAGAAGTATCTCTGAAGGTAGTATTTCACGTTAGCTTCCAACAAAAGCGTAATTTTGGCTTCACTTCTAAAAATGTTCCTAAAGCCTCAAATTTGGCATACAAAATAGAGGTAATAGGCATCTTACCTAAATCCATACCTAAACATTTAAAGAAGGAATATTTTATATTTTTAGATACTGCTCTTAGCAGGCCTCAACAACGTAAAGGAAAGCTTCTGGGGTTTAATGCTTCTACACGTTCATCTAACTATTTAGCTGCTTAATAATAAGTGCTCCTCCTCTGTCTTCCCCCTCACCCTCCCAAAAAGGTATTGCAATTATTGGACAGAATGCAGATTAGTAGCTCAAAGGGACAAGACAAACAATGATTTTGAAGTTGATTCCATGGTTGCAGTGTAGATTCACAAGAATTTGCAGTAGAGATTGCTTGCCTATATACGTGTGGCATGCACGTAAGTACATTCTTATACGTAAACATAATAAAGATTTATGTGAACTCACTGTGACTAAAATAAATGTGTTTGTTCTCTGAACCCGTAATAGCTCTTAGTTATGTAAATAGTTTAAGCGCTCAACATGACATTTTATAAACCTTATTATTAAAATGTTTTTCTAAAATAAATGTGGTGGCTATTAAAATCTACATAGAAAATATAAATAGTTCTCTATGTAAATATATCTAGCAATCAAATATTCAATTAACTAATCTATACTGTGTAACTCTGTATTACAGTGTTATTTGACAACTATCTGCAGGGGTTATATTTCTGAGGCTTAAATTTATATGATACACAGAAAAAAAAGTCTGTAAATGTCAAGTAAAGTTTCCCATACTCGTTGATCAGCAGCAAGATTTAAATTTAAAAGCCACTTCTGAAAACTACATATCCCTAATTGTGACAAATGTGACTTGACATAATATTTACATACACAGAATTTATAAAGAAAGCATCTTGTTGAAACCATATAATACCCTTTAATAACCTGCAGAGTTAAAGTATTCAAATTTATAGTCTGATTCCAGAAGTGAACTTCCTCAAAAAGGGACAGAAGACAAGGCAGTTCAGCTTAGCTCACTTTAGTGAAAGGAAACACAATACAGTTGTTGGCATGTTTCCACAAGAAAAGTCTGGCTCCCAGATGCTTCTCTTATAACTCCTTTAAAAATGTTCTTCCAAGACATTTTTGCATTCTCTGTGTTTACTATTAATTGCACATTGGGGGTGGGGGTGAGGGGAGTGTGCGAAATAAAATCATCAGCTTTCACACTTTGGGTAATTTTCATGAAAAGTAACAAACCCACACTACTGCCTCTTTTCACTGTTTATGACCCATGCCATCAAATTATGTCAGCTGTGCTAAATCCTTTCTCCAGCTTAAATGATGAAATAAGGCAATTGTAAAAGTACTCTTGTTATGATACACTAGTAAACAAAAATCAGGTTAAATCAGAAATAAGCAGAAAATTACAGCTGCAATGCACACTGTTCACATGTACCATATTTTGGGTAACATTCCCATTCATTTCTACAAATACCATCCCATTTCCCCTATTGTCATGTTAATTCCAGAGTGGGACCAGCAACTCTGGGTGCCAGCTCTGGCTAGCCCTAGATGCCACATACCACAAGAAAGATCAGGTAGGACGGCAGGGATCTGGAAACAGTTCATAAGCAGGAGGTGACAACTGCTCCCCAGGTAGCTCCCCATGTTACTGTGGGATTGGCATACAGCTGGATCTCAGAAAAAAACAGGGCCCCTGGAGTCCCTAATTACTTGAATATCCTCACAGCCAGTACTTCGGATTACGCAGCTCTCAGAGACACAACACAGTCCCAGTTGCACCGTAAGAGCTACCATCTGTAGGCCTGAGACATTGGGTCTTATGACCCATATGGAAATTATGACAAAATTATATCCATCTTAAACTTTTGTTTACTGAATTATCTGAAACTATTGTTCAGCATTTAGGAACTGAGATGACTCGCTTTGTAAGGAAATGAAATTGAGACAGGTACGGAAGTAGGTATAGATTCAGTTAGTATATTTTGGGAGAATGGAAGGATGACCCTCATGGTAGTATCCACAAGGTTTTCTGCAGACAGTGCTTTGTTTTGAAAATGAGATTCCCTCTAATTCCCCGTGTTACTCATGGCTGCCTTCACAATTCAAGGACAGAATAATTATTACAGCTTGCTAAGACAAAAACCCTTCCACAAAGAAAAGATGGAAGTACTGAAACCTCTTCCTTAAGGATATTGAAGTTCCTGATATCTTAAACTAGTTTTCATTAGAACACAAAGTTTTTACATGGAGGAAATCAAGATTTGTTAGGAAAAAGTAGACCTCAGAAAAAGGACAAACTAAATATCCCCTGTGCCACCCCCTTTCCGGATGAGAAAATTGTCCTTTTAACCTTACTGTCTAATCAAAATCTCACTGACTTGCCAAAAACTTTCCAGCCTCTTCTGGCTTCCTAATACAACATTCTTTCATTCATTGGTGAAGCTCATCTGTGTATCTGCACTTCCCTGGACCATCCCTCCCTCTACTGTAGGGCACAGCAGACTGCTGCATCTTGACCCCTCTGTCTGGTCCACTGTGTGGTCTGGAAGCTGTACCCTACTGACGGTTTTCCTCTCCTACAAGCAACCAGCCTGCTTCTTTCAAAGACTCCTACCTAGCCCAGGGAGCAGCAGCCAAGACAAGGAAACAGACAGCCTTTTCCTATGTTGCCTTCCTTGTGTATGTGTAAACTGAACATGACATCCATTCCAAACACAGTACACTAACGCACAAGCGAATCAGCTGTACATGCATACAGCCAGCAAAATTCATGAAGCTCTAGTTAATTAGTAGTATTTTGTTCTTCGTTAATTTCTTCATTTTAAGGAGAGTGGGAAGTAAGTAGCAGATAAAAAAGCACACCGAGAGCAAAAGACATCTACAGAAGGATTTATGCTGATGCCTTTCTGAAGGCTGAAAAATTCAAAAAAAGAGATTTGTATTGACAGTAACAGAGTGATTAATTCAGCCTTTAAAGCCCACCTTGCTGGGTCTTATTTGAGAATCTAGTTGTATAAATTACGGTTCTTTAATAGCTACCTTGTGGAAACCAGAAAAGTTGTGAAGCGACAGCCTGAGGCACCACATAACCTCTGGTTGCTCTTGTTTCTCAAAAAAACCATCTACCTAATGGTTTTAACAGCCTGATATGCAGTCATTCGTCACAAATTCAAAAAGCAAAGGTTGCTTGATCTATCTATACAGTATTCATCACAGCTATATCCAAGCAGTAGAGCAAGCCCAACATTTCTATTTTCATAAATATACATAATGCAATTGACATTTTGCTTTGAACTTGCTAAACTACAGCAATTCCTCAAATTTATGGTTAATAAACTATCTCACACACCAAGACATTTCTTCTCAATGCTTTGTATTAGAATTATTGCACTGCTTCTTAATTAGATAAAACCAGTGCTACCACAGAAAAATACTTTGCTTTCAAAAGAATTGAACTTTGGGTGCATAACCCACTGAAGACATGCGTGCATAAACAAAGCTTTGTTCACATTTAACATGAAGCCAGCTGTCAGAAACAGAGTCAACACTGAAAAAAAACATGATACAAGTAAAATTACTTTGTGTGATTTTGTCCTGGCAGGATGACAAGCTTTTCTGAGACAGGATTCTATCTCTTAATAACAAACAACTTGTATCATACACTGTTCACATCAGATTGGTTTTACAAATCAATAGTGTCAAACGTTGGTTAGTGCTGGTGCACAGAAAATAGTATAAAAATAATTGATCTGTACTTGCAATAAAATACCTTATTTCAGTAAGTAATTTTCTTTCAATGAGTTGCGTGCTAGTTAGTTTTCGAAAGAGTTCTTTAAGCATAAAAACACATGATTAAAAATACTTCTTTTTCAGATACTAAGTCATGTCTTCTAAATTTAAGTAAATAAGCTTCAAAATGCCAATAGACAATGCAGATTCAACAATCTATTCCTGGTTTATTTGGGGGTGGGGGGTTCTGTGATTGGAGTTTAGGGTGGGGTTTTTTTTTAGTTTGGGTTTGGTTTTTTTCTAGTATCTGAAATACAGAAATAAAATTCAGCCTTTGCTAACCCAAGACTTTGACAAACACAGCCTTTCCTTCAATTTTTCATACCAGAACTTCGGGAAGGTTCACTTCTATTTTTTTCATTTGTAAACTCTGAAACATATGAAGTCCGTAACATCTGAAAACTATGAAGTCTTGCATGCTGTTCAAAGAGGGGAGAATAAATACCTAAACTTAACAGCACACATTTTCCATTTACTGTAGATATTGTAATTAACTGCTTTGAATCTCATAACTGATCAAATTTTCAGCAACACAAGTATATTACTAAATAAAGAATACTCTTTTCTGAGAGTATTTCTCAGTGGACAACCCCACTCCAAGTCAAATCAGTGACTACATCCCTCACATGCAAATCAGACTAAATATGAATACACAGTTATTATTCTATTTTTATTGGCCTCCTCACTTGCATGTCTGTGAACATGTGTGTGATGGAGGAACAGGGGTTGAACTGCATCATGAACAGCAGACCTTCCCGACAGCTATGGGCCACCTGTTGTTCACACACCACCACTTCATATTCACTTTTCAAGAAACACAGAACAGCCTGTGAACCTTATTTTTCCTTGCCACTTCCTACGCAATGTTCACCTACACCAGAATGTCTTACCTCCTCTTTCATCACTGACACCTAACATCAATAGAAAGAAAAGGTTACCTCTTTAGATGTAGGATTACATTAATTGAAGATAAAGCCCAAGCTTTTGTGGCAAACCAAAGCTGAGGTCCACATACCAAGTTCCTAACCACTTTCCGGATGTGATGTCTTTAAATACAAACAGTTGTCTGGATTCACAACTCATGTCTCGTGCTGAAGGACACTCATATATATACAACCCATAATAAGCCTTAAAACCCAGAGTGACAGAGAATTCAGATACAGCTCCATTTCATCATAGCAGTTGGGATTCAGCAATATACAGGTGAAAGAGATTGTTTTTCAATTATTGCCATGTCTGGCATATAATCAAAGACACTCAGTAGACCCAGAATCCCAGTGATCAAGACAATAAAACTGTCCACATCTTGGACAGGAAAAAAAAAAAATCTTTACTATTTCCTGACACCAAAAGGTAGTTTACAACTGCTTTTCACTACCGTTGTATTATTCTAATTACTTTCAATCTACAGCAAACTGAGTAAGCCCTGTAGCACCGCATTCTCCTTATCTAGTACTCCACCTATCAGCAAGATATTATTGGGAAAAATACTCCATATATAAAAATAATGCACTGGCTAAACAAGTGAAAAATATTAATTTCTTAACAACACTGAGATGCAACCTTTGAAAAAATTATTTTGAAGAATCACCTATCCTCACTGCTTGAAAAAGAAACAAACAAACAAAAAAATCTCTTGCAATCTTCTTGAATCTAAAAGAAGTTTAATGGAAATTATTCAAAACACTTTCAGTAACCACTCTGGAAACTCATCTTTAGTACTGTCCTCAAAAATTACAATCCTTATATCTAGTCTTTTTAGCTTCAAATATTCCAGACCCTACTTTTACTTTATAATATGAAATAACTTCATTTACTAATCAAAAGCCCTTAGAATTGTTTCTGTGTAAAAAAAAAAAAATTAAAAATTGATAGCACATCAGCAATATATACAACTTCCGCGGACAAGAAGCAAAGAATTCCCTAACTACTTGAAGCAAGCAACAAATGCTGGAAGGAATTTGGACAACATAACAGGATATGTAATATACTGACATAACAGCAGCCATCAAAGGTAACATCTCAGATTCTGTAACCACCTGCTGACTTGAACCTACTGCTCTGGTTTACAATGACCAATTAACAGTTCCTTCATTTAGCTTACTGGTTTTAGGAACTGATTATATAGCTGTGAATCCACAAACTGGGACTGCTTGACACCAAACACTGTTGGGCCCACAGACCCTGACTGTGATATTTTGAAAACTCTAAAATAAGCTAAGGTCCCCTGAAAAGGCATTTTCATTAACAATGAGCTGTGAAATCTTCACTTCTAGTGCCAAAAAGCCAATACATCTGACACTACATTTTGAGAACACAAATATTTGCTATGAGTTGGTGTTCACGAGTGACAGATCAAACTTACCCTCAAACTCCACTGCATAATCATTGATTTACTTCTTGGGAAGAAGGAAGTATAGATTTTACTTTCTTTCCCCCACCTCCATGCTCATGACAAGGGTACATCATCATAAAAATGGTGCTTCAAAGCTCAAGTAATCCCGCGACAAGATACAATGAGGATGGTGTTAAGTTATCCTGATTAACTGCAGAGGTTAACTGTTAGTAAAAATTAAAGCAATAAAGCTGCTTAAAGAGTAACCGTAAGATAGAAACAAGATGATCATTCCCTATCTTCATATTCAATTTCAGAAAAAAGTTCTGAAACAACATTCAATATAAATTTTTTAAACTATTTAAAAGACTTTGTTTAAAAGTACGAGTCAAACCTTATCTTTAGAATCGTTTTAATGGAACCTATACTGTACGCCATGGAAACTATTGCTATAATGAAAGTTTGTGAGCAGAAGGAGAACAGAAGGAAAAAAGACATCTTAATTTTCAATCTTGTGTTATAGGTAAGTTTTCATTAACACCTCTTTTCCCCTGTTGTGCAAAAGTATTGTATACAGTACACAGAGTTGAGGTTGTAGAAAGGATCAAGTTTTGGGTATGTGCTTCAGAGATATGAAACAACAGAAGACAATACCGAAGACACTTTAAAATTATGTCATTGAAACCCTGAGTTAATAGAAAAATTTGGTCTTCATGGGCTATAACAGATGACCACATCTTCAAAGTTGGCAAGTGTTCTCTCTTCTCACAAGGACAACTCAACTGTTTAGAACAACACTAAGCTAGAACATGACACACAGACAATTATCTAATAGTACAGGTTTAGAGGTTATGTGACAGCTTATAAGATCCAGCTGTAGACTGCAAAATTATATAGTGTACTAAGGTAGAAAATAAATACCTAATTAAGCAAAACAAGGCCTTTATTGACAATACTTTTAATTTTGCTTAACCAAGATTTTATTAAAAACAAAAAGACAAAAGCTTAGTTTGTTGAAGACAGTATAACACTTTCTTTTCCTGAAGAATCTTGCAAGGAAGGTTTTACAAGTTCGGAAATCTTCGGCAGTTCTGACGCTTTTGACTCTACCTGAATAACCACAGTAAAACACTGACTAACACTGAGAACAAGCAAAATGATGCTTCTATGGTAAATATCAATTTGTACATGCAATTAAAGAAGAAAGTGACCTAACAGATCAAAAGATTAATTTTTCCACATCTGTCTCTACCCCCTCCAACTATCAACTCACTCCTCCTGCCAGCAAAACATTTTTTCATACAATGCGATTAATGGTTGTATCACCTTAAAATATAATTTGTTAACTAATGGTAACTGAAAAATGGATTTTTCCATAGCTTCTTAAAATATAATCAAGAACAAGCACCTTTCTCCTAGTACTTGAATGTCTACAATCAACTCCAAGAGCTTTACCATGCTTTTTTATTTTTGTTTTGCCATCCGATAGATACATTTGGACATCTAGAGGAATAATCATTTGGTCACATCAGAAAGTCCACAGTAAAAGGTTTCTGTATAATCACAGTCACGCTGGAACACACGAAACAAAACAACATCAATACTCACGTTGCTTTATTTACAGTTCAGCTCCAGCGCTCTTTCAGGCCAACACATTGCTTTCTTGCAGGATTGTAATATCATGTATTAGACAGCAGCTGATAACATATGGACTGATAGAGAACTTATGCTTAGTACAAATGCCAAATTAAATCAAGAAAAAAATGATGGGGAAGTTGGTGGAAAAAGGTGTAAGGTAAGTCAATTTTTTAATTTTAAAAAATTGCATACCAGAGAATGTTAATGAGCCGCAAGTCCCCTGAGACCACTTTTAACACATTCTGCACTATTTTCATGCCCCTGCTACAGAAAACCGAACTGTTCTCACCCAGACCTAGTTGAAGACACATTCTTTTCTCAGTGTCATAGAAAAACTTGAAATCTGAAAGTATCTTATTCATCAGGTTACTTTACTCACTTACTTTTAGCCACTCAGAATTATCAAACTGGAAGTAGAGAAGACAAAACGATCACAAGTCATAAAGTAAATAATTTCAACAATACCTTTAACTTCTTCATAAATGCTATCATCTAATGGTTCACTGCCCGCTTGTCCAACATCATCATATTCCTCTTCCTCCTCCTCAGGAATAGTATTAGATTCCATATCTATGTAACAGCGGTTTAAAAAAGTTAGCATTTACTGGAAAAGAATGCCTAAGCCGAAGACCTGGTGGCTACAGTATATTCTTATTTTCTTATAACGGTCATAAGGGAAAGCTTTCAAGCTAAATAGTCTTGGAGAAAAGCAAAAATCTTGCAAAAGGAGAGAAGTCATATAAAAGTTACCACATGATTGAAAACTAGGACTCCCTATTCAAAACTTGGACAAGTGGGAATGCTACATATACAAACATGACCGATATGTTAATGGACAGAACTACCATCTCTACGGCATTGGCAATAAAGCCTACTGCTCTACTGGCTGGCTTACCTTGAATTACAAATTTGACTTGCTGTACCCATTCCTCTGCTTCTTTGGGAGTGGCCGCTGTAAACTATTAAACATTTATTAATAACTACTAGCAGTAATGACAAAAACACAGCTACAATTTCATTAGCAATAAAAAAAAGGACTGTAGCACTCTCATCACTTCCTCAAGAAATGATTAGTAATTCTTTTCATGTCTTCTGGTACTTTTCTTGCAAGGATGCTTCTTATAATGTACAGCTAATTTTGACAAATTTACGTAATTGAAGGAGAGGATGATGGATTTGAAACTCTGATCAGCAGCTGGCAGCTGTGCAGAAAAAAGCTGCTTCTCTTCATCAATGTCAAAGCCAGAACTGATGAACAAAATTTGCCCTTGACAATTAGAAGACACCCATGAATTTCTTTAGACTGCTGGGTACAGTTTTCTTAAAAATGTTCTTGTCAGACTCCAACACACTACCTGACAGCTTAAT
The DNA here is from genome assembly GCF_000690775.1 of Eurypyga helias. Taxonomy (NCBI): domain Eukaryota; kingdom Metazoa; phylum Chordata; class Aves; order Eurypygiformes; family Eurypygidae; genus Eurypyga; species Eurypyga helias. The sequence goes on from NW_010269153.1 coordinate 27,690, forward strand.
TAACTGGCTTTCAACTGCAATCTCAGATATTTAAAACTTATTAAACTTACATTCCATATTGATGTCTAGCTGATAGATCTCTGAATTGCACAGCTGATATGTGCCTTTACGTAGATTTTCCTTCCAAAGCCATGACCAATACAATGTATTTAACACTGATATATATTTTAATTTTTTTTTTTACTGTTTAATTCATCCAAGAAATCACACAGACATACTATACAATAGATATTAAAATACTACCATTGAAATGACCAACAGATAAAGATGATAAATTTCCTTGCTCTTGTCCAGAAAGATAATATTTGAACACATACATACATATTTTAAATCAGATTTTTTTTTTTCCCTAGCATATGAATGTACAGTATAAGCAAGCTAGGGTTTCCTTTTTTCATTAAGATGTCAGTGAAAGTTTTTTTACTGAAATGTTAATTCAGCAACTGGAATTCTAACGGCTTTATCAATTTAATTTCAAGGCAACATAAAAAAGTCCAACCTGATAAATGCGCTTATCAGGAGCGGAGATTTCAAAACAGCAATCTTTCTTTGCATCCTTCCGAAGGCTATTATTCATTCTGATGGTGTAGCCCTCTAAGGCAAATTCACCTTTCTGTTGTTTGTCTGTTGGAGATAAAAAACAAAAGTTAGAGCTTCATTTACAACAGTGAATGTAAGTGGCTCAGCAGGTTATCGTTTATTCAGATTTTGTTTTCTAGTTCATGAATTTTACGAAGAACAGGGAGGTTTTTAGCAAAATGATTAAGTGATGCTTCTGGAGATAAAGCTTTATTTTAAAGGAAGATGTACACAGAATTACGTTTTTCTGTAGGATGCCTAAGGAATTCCACAGGGGGATGTATGCAGATGGTGGTCTTATTTACTAAGAAGTGCATGTTATGACACTTGTACCTAGGGAAAGCCAAGAACTGGAACTTACAAGACACGTTTCCTATAAATCAGTGTCTCTTTCAGGTTCAGTAAACCAATGGGAAAACCTGTCCAGCTCAGAACTTGCTGAGCTCCCTTCTAAACTAACCACTTCACTCAAAAAAAACCCCAAACTTCAAACCCCATTTTAAGCAATTGGAAAAGCTTCTTCTCACAATCTCCCACCCACTCCCAGACGTGCCTCCTTTCCACATGGCACACATACAGAATGAATTTTGTTATAAATTCAGGTGTGTGTTCCAAAAGCATTTCTCTCAATGTAGCAAATGTTTAATTAGCTAATAAAAGTACTGAGCCCTACCACAGTTTATTATGTGGAGCCATGTGGTTGTTTTAAAGACAATCCTACTTTTCAAAGGTTCTGGTTTATAAAAGTATCACTTAGAACAGGCCTGAGTTCAAATATACTGCATGTTGGGCAAGTGGCACCTGAGCACTCCTGAGCTCTTCAGAACAAACCCTACATCTGATTTTATATGCTCTGGCATGCTTTGGTGAATATTAAAAACAAACCAAAAAAGTAATTCAGTTTTGCAATTTCTGTAGACCGCAGTACAGTGCTGAAGTGAAGATAGGCATCATCAGTCACATTTTGCTCAGGCAAACAAAGAACAAAGTGCAGTTGCAAATGAAAGAAAATACCATTAAGCGTGGGGTTTTTCCACAGTAGAGAAAAGCATTAATTAACAATAAGCATCAGGCACAACAGCAAAGCTACTTGAAGTATTGCTGAACCAAATGGGTACAAATCGAACATCCATTGCTTATGTTTGTCAACACAAGAAGAAAAGTTCTATAGTAGATAAAACAGGAAAGAACTACAATTTTTAACATTATTTTGTCATCTTTCTGGAAATCTAATAGGAAAGCAAATCCTTTTTTCCACTTCTGAGAGGGCAAAAATTGGCTAACATAGCAACATGAACATCAATGGGCATAAGGTCTGTCACCATACAAATACTCTTGCTAGTATTCTTATATGCACATGGACACAAATTTTTCATCCTTTCACCTTTTTATGAACTCTCACTCAGGGCAGGTAAATACCAAATAACACCATTAAATGAGAAAATACAGGGAACTGCTCTATTTTCTCTTCTAGTCCTTCCCCCATTCTAAGTTTCATTATGTCTTAATTAAGTACTAATGATACAGTACTAATATTTTATATTTGCTCAATCCTCCACCCCTATGTCAATCAAACAGCACACAGATGCAAAATTCATGGAATTGCACTAAGGCACATATTAGAAATACTAACTTGCAGTAGCTTAACTAGGCCCCCTTTTGATGAAATTCATTTCTGCCTAGAAATTTTATTGTTCCCTCACTTGTGACCTCAGGGAGAAGATGAAGTGAAACACATTAATTTCTCACTCTCCCATGCTGGAGGTTTATCAAAACCCAAGAAGACAGGAGTATGCAGACAGAATAAACAAACACCGGGTTCAAAAGGTAAAAACATTTTGTCAAGATAAAAATGAGGTAAGTATTCAAATTTAGTCTCTTGGATTACTTCTGAAACTGCTTCTCTGTGACATGGATGATCCCTTTTATGGTAATACAGTTCTACAGAGCTAATCTCAAATGATCTCTGTACCGGTACTCATTCTTTCAAAGAGCATTACAGTTAAAACAGAAAGATGCTGTACTTTGCACTGGAAGGGGAATGCAGCGCATGGTAACCATATTGTATTTGATCGTTTTATTGCTTATACTGTCTTTGTCTTATCTCTCTGAACACACCATTCCAGTGCTAATGAAAATTACCTGTATGCACTACCAAAAAAATACATATCCTTTGTTATTATATTATTTCACTGACCTTTATAGCCACAGACTAGTCACAGCATTGCTACCTTTGCTTCTAATTGTCTGTGTGGTAAAGCACCCCTGATTAAAGGCCAGTGTAGCATTATGCATATGCTTAAAATGTTGACCATGAGGAAATTTTAAGACGATGAGACATTTCACAGCGCTGACCCAGAACCCATTAAAGTTGAGAGAAAGACTCTCAGTATGCATTCACACTCCCTGTGGCAGCCAGCCAACGGTAAGACCTAGTATGTCCTGAGAAACGGCTCCACAAATACAGAATGGAAGGACACAGGTCAGCTGTGTGCTTTGATGGTGACAAGCAATGGAAGCCCACAAATCCCAGTTGCTCTTGCAGAACATGCCTTCCCAGGTAGGACTGGAGGCCAACCCCATCAACTGATAACCACAGAGCAGACCGTAAGCCATGGTAGCCGTTTGGCCAGGCACAGTAGTCAGGTGCGGGCTTGAAGGCAGGGCCATCTTGTCATCAGACTCAATGATGACCTCAACTTCATTTATCAGCACAGGCTTGCTTGCAGCTAAATAGGTGTGCGGGCTTTCAGTTTAAAGCTGCCATGTGAAGTTAGCACCACAGTGACTTCCATGAGCTTTCCTACTCAGACTGGTACTGTTTATATCAGAACTATTTTCTGGACACTGTGCTTTAGGGAGAATTAAAAGAGTTCTTGATGTTTGAAAACTTCAGAGCCTTAAAAGAAGGTATAGTTGGGTTTTCTTTGGTGGGACCCTTAGAATTAGCTTCAGGAAGCACATCTACATTAGAGATTTCACTTTCATTTTGAACCCCCAAATCATAACTGATGTTTTGCCTAAGCAGAAATACAAGAGCATATTTAGGATAAACTAAAAGGAAAGACATGCGGATGGAACACACTTCATATTCTTGCTGTCTCTTATTTTCTCAAGACAGGGCTTTGCAATTCAACAATGAGAAACTCTAAAGTTCTCCCAGAACAACACAGAACAGTATTGCATAAGTATAATACTATACATCTTGTTAAAAAAAAAAAAAAAGGACATTGCCAAGCATAAGTTGCTCCACAATTATGGAATATCTCACTTCAGAATAAGCTGTTCTTCGCTCTCTTCTCTTCCTCCTCTTTCCTTTTTCCCATATCAGGCACACAACAGAAAAATAAAACTGGGTCTGTGTAGATAATTTTGCATCAGAAAATTGAAATTATAAAAAGCTAGTTTAACAGACTGGAGAGTCAGGCACTAAGTATTAAAAAGTCAAAACTAGTACATGGTATTTGAGGGAAATATGGGAGCTATGCTTCTTTAAAGATAAAATACATATCTGAATGAAATTTGAGAGCCACTTTAAACGTTTTTCTTACATATAAACTTCATTCATCCTAAAAATAGTGAAATAATAATATTGTTAACAACAGAGACAGGGCCGATATATTGGTGAAAAAAGTCTCAAGGGATGCAGAGAAAAGGGTTTTGAAGTAACCTTGCGCAACTGAGTCCATGGGAACTTTTAAAACAAAGAAGGGTAAGGGGTCTTGAAATGATTGGGTTGTAAATTTGAGGCCTAAGGCTATGTGCCCATATTATTAGCACATGTAAAAAGAATTAGTGCATTCTGAAGAACAGAGGGATAGTAGAAAGGAAAGAAGTTACAGGGAAAAGCATAAGGAACAAAGGCAAATGGAAAGATTTCAGAGTGATAAAGTATTTATAGATACTATTAGAATCTATAATTTAACTCTCTTCATCTTGAAATTAGGAGCCTGTAAGATCTTACGGTTTACATGGCTTCATGCTAAATGTAGTTTCACATACTTTTCCATATGCAGGGTGTCTGCTTTCTAAAAATAGAAAGTGTCAGTATCTCCAAAATGGTAATTCCTTTTCCAGCTTTTGAAACAGTCCTTCCCAAATGCATGCACAGGAGTTCTTCCCTTTCAGATAGGGGATCTGAAACGCAGTAGACTTTTTTCCTTTAATCTAGTTCTCTGAGAAATCTAAATTGAAAAAATGAAGTAATTCAGGCAATGGTTGAAACACATCATTTAAGGCACCAGTTTGTTTATATTCAGTTTGCTTATACTTAACTGTTATTTTTTAAATAACACACTCTTAATGGCAAGTGTGCCTCTTGAGGTCTGAATTTAACATTCTCACAGCAGAAGATTCAGTACTCATTAGCTGATGCCTTTCATTACCATCACCTTGCTGCAACAATGTCCTATTGAATATTCACAATTCCTGCAGATTAGTTATGGATTCTGTTAAAATCTAAACTATACAAGGATTTTTGCCTTTCCTATGTGGTTATTCAAAGAGGGAAGTGTGTAGCTAAAAGCAAAACGGTACTTCAACAGCTTTCCAGTGGGTTTGTCTATCTTTTCTCGTTCCTAGAAGAAATTTGCAAGCTTAGCACATGGCAGAAATTCCAGTAGCCTGGTTAGGTGAGGCACTAGGACTGATCTGCAAATTCTTCCCTCTCCTTTAATATTATTCAGTCACCAAGTTCTTAAATAAATAAATAAATAAATAGAATAAGAACTCTCTTTTGCACAAATAAAAGCAGTCCGTCCATTTGCCCGGCCATCACTATCGTACTATTCAGAGATATCCAAAATTTTCATGTCTATGTTAAATATAATAAATACATAAATAAAATAAACTCAGACTTTTCTAAAAGCCTCTGAATTATCCCTCTTTTCAACATCATATTACTGGCGGGCAGATACCATTTTCAAGTTATAAAAATGAAAATAAATTTTTAGTGCCCATTAACAGGGGAAAAAATTACCATGATGTTATCAATTACTGTCTTGCTAAACGTTTAGCTGATCTCTCCAGTTTGCTGAGACAGAAGGGCATATAACACTGTGGATTAGTGAGGAAGAAGTAATGAAGCCATTAATTCATTCATCTATAAAGCAACAAATTAACTTTCCTTCTTCACATGCATTTTTAGGCCTGAAAGGTTAGCCATACTACCTAGGGTGCCCGAGTACACAGGAACTGCCAGAGACTGTATAGCAAAAACGACGTGCAAACAGGGGACCCAACTCAGGATGCAACTGCATGGAAGCAAAGAAAAGAGAAAGACTAAAAAGTTTATGGAAGGAAAGGCTATGAAAAGGAAGACCAGGCAAGCTTCTGGAAATCCAAGCCATCTGTGGCATTTGAACACACTTCTCTGCAATGATGTGGGCCACATGCTGGCAACAAATCTTGCAGCACAAGCACAAATATACACTCGTTGCCTGCAATACCTATTTCTGACATGTAATTAGGTCAAAACCTTTAAGCCCTGTTCCCACATCTACTCCACATACCATTGACCAGGGAAAAAAATGTAGGCAATTCACTTAGACCGGTCTATATTGCAGAGATAAATAACAATGTTTCACTATCCAGTCCTGCACCAAATGTATGAGAAAACAGAGGAGGAAACTGGGAAACGAGACATTTAACAGCCTGCAGGCATCACAACTCTTAAAAGGATGCTTGTAATCTCTTAGGTGAACACACACACATACACAAACACAGAGTCGTTTACTGTACTTTCACAGGATTTGTCTTGCCCTACATTGCTCCGGACTAGGCTTCCTATTTTTCATCATTCAGCTCTGAATGAATGACACTGGAAATTCTCCTTACATGTGTTTGTAAGCTTTATACACTTCCATACTACTTCTTGCTTTCCCAAGTAAAAAGGAAAAAGTTAGAAAAATTAAAAGTGGTTTGGAAACACTGAATCTACACAACCTAATAAAAAGGCATCCTACAGCTTCACATTTAGCATTCGGTTACATTTACCCTGATATCTAAGAGTGAAAAATCAAACCTTGACCAACTAAATACACATGGCACCAAACACAAAATATCCCTCACAGATTATTTGACTACATGTCCAGTTTTAAAAACATACACAAGGCAAAACAAGCCAAGCGGGACCTAGAAACCCCCACTACCTCTCTGCATTGTGTCCCACAACACAGAGGCACTAGGCACTCCATCAGCCATTGAAAATGACGCAGGCAGCTGGACTGAGCACGTATGGAATCCCCCTCTCCCTTGTCTCTCTTCAAACCAGGTTCACATCGACGAGGGGGAATTTTCCCATTCCAGGGCCCAGCTGATACAAAACATCTGCAGACACTGCGCAGGCGAGGGCAGACCCGCATCGCTGAGACAGATGCCATCCCAGCAATTCAGGAGGTGGCAACGATTTGCATGAAGCCACCCAAATGCACACTTCACCGCTGTACAGTTGGTAAGAACACACCTTCACTTCCTACGTGACCCAAGTCATATGGCACAGCATCAAAGATCACAGCAAAAGAAGGGCCCCAGTGGAACAGCGTACTATGCCAGGTACTGCTGCTGACTGTAATGGCAGGAGTGAAAACAGTTTCAGGTTCTTCCAGTGACTAAATGCCAGGTCTCCTCAGGATTGTCTCACTGCACACCTCGTCCATGTTGACAATCTACAGCTAAACACCGTAATAAACGGCAGCGTACACGTTCACAACCACCAGCACTACAGCTCAGTTTCAACACCAGACTAGTGTGCCGTGGGACTAGAGCAATCCCTGGTATCCAGTTTCTGCACAACGATGGCCCCATGCTTCTGCACCGGAATGGGAACCTTTAGGTACTGGGGCACCAGAGGGCTGAAGAAAGTACCTCAAATTAGCCTAGGAAAAAGATTCATCTTCAAAGGCAAGTTCTGGAGCGACTGTTGGTCACTCCAGATCCGCAAGACAATACCATTCCACCATGCTGCGCCAGTTTTACTGCGCTAACATCACCAGTCATGTGGAGATATTTTTACAGAGAAACAAATTATTATTGACAAAACAGTGTTCTGACACACCTCCTCAAAATCGTTGAAGAAAGATTGTTTATGGTTTTGAAGCCTGTCCATTCTGTAAATCCCAAGGAAGAAGTAAAGAAAAAAAAACAACATTTAGCAGATATACAACCAAAAGTCTGGAAAAGGAGAATATGATGCGAAACTGCAGCAGGATGAAAACTGGACTTACAATTAGACCCTTACTCTTTTTTTTTTTTAAGTAAAGAGGATGACTTTAAAGGAGTCAGCACAATGAAGAATGAAACAAACTGGACCAAATTCAATTAGTTTTTGAATAAAACAATACAAAATATCAAGTAGGGTCACACAAACATACACAGAAGAAAAAAGTTTCAGCTTTGCCTAGGAATAAGTATTCTTTGGGGGAGGGAAAAAACATTATTGCACTTTTTTAATTTACTCATTATATATCTGTATTATTTGTATTAAATATCAAACGCACTTGGCACACAATTTAAGGGATGTTTTATTTGACTTTCAATTTTTAAAATTCCAAGTGATCTCCCAATATCTATGCCAGATTTTTTCTAAACTGGCCGTTAAAAGTCACTTTCAGAAGTTAGCCTTAGTCTGCAGGACTGGCTTTTAGTTAATTTCAGTTAGTTTTTTAGTTATTGCTTTATTTCTAGATTTTTCAGAACATAAACTATTTACAAAGAAACATGGAACTCCACTATGTGTAGACTAACATTTTCCTGGATAGAACTATCTTTAAAGAACTCTGAAGGTATAATTGCTAGAGGGTGTTTTAAAATGAAAATCCTAATTGGACAGAAAGAGCATTTTCTGTCCAGTAAATTAACTGAGTACCAGTGTACATCAAACCTAATTGCTAGCTGTTATTGGCACACAAAGTAGCTTTACAGGTAACTATCTTTTTTCCTCAGATTCACTTCTTTAGAAAATGAACACATCACTTACAGATTCTGAAGAATATTTACACATTTTTAACAATCACAGCACTGTTTAAGGACCAATTATTCTTTTAAGTTTCATTTGCTTTCCTAAAATTACCTTATATTTGCATTTCCAACTCCACTAAAGCTTTCATATTCTTCTGTGCATTAAAAGATCATTTTTATCGTTTATAATAATTATTATAATTACCTTTGTCACTTCCATAATAATAGAAGACCGTCTTACTGATAGCACACCAACGCTTCTGCCATTCAAAGCCAAGAAAACTGTGGTCTGCAAATAATATCGTTTGTGTTATATCCATTCGTGGCATTACTGAACACCTCAATGTTACTTCTTTTAAGGGTGAGCAAAGAGGGAGGTGGAGACAGGAAAAGTGCTAAGGAAAGGAAACAAAATCTGGACATGAAGAAAGGAAGCACTGAGAAGGAAATTAGAAATACAAATTGGTGGTAAGAAAACAAATGGGAATTTAAAACCATATAAAGAGAGAAGTCATGTGTAACATTAAATATAAGGAAATAATGAACAACTTCCTAAATATTTCCTAGAGTTATTGCAGCATTAAGTGGGTATTAAAGTGACAATATAAGATTTATTGAATCAAGGTAAATATTGACTGAACCAAAGCTGAGATCAATATTTGCCCTCTTGAAGGAAAATAAATCTTGATGCTCACTGAAACATGAAGTCAACATATGGTACTTTTACATACGTTCCTAATGTTTTCTTCAAAAATATCTGAGAGTCTCTGAATTATTGCTGACATGGACTTTCCCAGCATGATTTTTTTTTTTAAGTCAATAAAGAAATAGGATTTTCTTTTAATACTACAGGAGCAATTATGTGCTGTGCTTCTTTTGCATAATAATGCTTCAACATTTCAGTTTCTATTCCATTTTATTTATCACTCCCGTATAAAGTCATTTGTGTGTATAGCACCAAATACTGCCACATAGACTTATCAAATACAGAATATGCACTAGTTTTCAAAGATAGTTAGACCTACCTTTTCTGCGTTTTTCCAGGTATCCAGCCTTCAGAACAAACTGAAGATCTTGAGCTGCAACAGGAGGAAACTGATTCCCTGGAAGAAAAATAAGTTTTGTAAAGCACTGCTTTTCAAGCAAATACTATAGTAGCATTAATAAATTTACAGATACTGAGCCAGATTATTTTAAGTACAAACCCCCTCCAATTATAAATGTCAGTTGCTGCTGTCCTCACTACTTTAGTAAGGAAAAATATAGCTGTGTAGCTATAGGCCCTGTAAGTCTCAGAAGGAAAAATATATAATTAATCAAGCTACAGTAACTTAGAAATTATTAGTTTGTGTTTTGAACATGGTCTGTAAAGCAAGTTTGATAATGAAAGCAGTAAGCTTTCAAATGTGCAAGCAAAACCAAGTATTACAATTCAACACAATTAAATCAGGAATGTGGTTTTCAATCCCAGCTTCACACAAAAACATCTTGAAACAACATACAAGGTGAGGACCCTCTATTACACTGTCTACAAAAAAAGAAACCAGATGAAGAGATGATAAAAGGTCATGCCTGCAGCTGACAGATACTGCCTAATTTGCAATATGACACGAAAGTACTTCCTATAAAGCATATAAAGTGATACTGGATAGACCAAAGACATTGCACAGAACTCTACAAAACTGTTGATCTACAGATACTAATTTTAGATTTTGTAGAACATGGCTGCATCTGCAAAACAGTGAGTATGTTCCATTGTATCTTTCCCTTCTCACCTGCTAATTCATAGCTAGAAGCATGAAACCAACCAGTCAACCTTGCCTCAACTTAAAATAGAAATCTAGATGTTAAAATTTTTATCTTTCAGTCTGCATCCTTCCCCTCCTAAAACAACAGAATTATGATTTAAATGGAACTCTTAGTATTAAGAACAGAAATGCTTGATATGCCTAATAATTAATATGTATATAAATTTCACACTGTTTACTGCAAGCAAAAAAGCAGAACAAAAGCTATTCCTGTGCTGCTGTTTTTTTAAGTGTATGTGAGCATCACAATGAAGTTCCTACTACTTATTATCATCAAATATTCATAAGAGTCACTGTAGGTAGGTGACAAGTTTACACGGCAGCAATTATTCATCAAAATATATGTAATCTCATTAAGCCCTACCAATATAAACATACAAAAAAAGGACTTACATCAGCAGACAACCTCTATACTATAAAATCCCACCTTAAGCTCTTCAGGGTGGGTTAAAGATCAATTGTCTGACCTTGAACCAAGAACACTGTCTCTGGAAGGTGATACCAACTTCCTGGATTTTTACGTTGTCCCTTAAAACAGAAGGGTTTTTTTTAATCAGTGTCCACAAATGAGTTGGTTTATAGTGGTCTTATTTAAATACAGTTGTAAGTGGAAAAATACAAGAAAAAGATGTATGAATTTGCAGAGAACGTTATTTTTGAAGTATGAAAATACTCAAAATGAGAAGGCATTCCTTAAATAACACAACTGGCTTTTTAGACAACAACAGATTTTGTTGGACACCATAAGGTAGTAGATAGGATTTTATATACATTGACATATTCACTTTTTTTTTTTTAATTAATATTACTTTTAAAGATTAGGAGTACACTAGCTATTATTCCAGCTTCTATGGAATTCTTACTACTGTGTTAAAAATACAAGAGTTATTGTATCTGTGTACATGCATTTTAAAATGCTGTGGGCATCTCCCTTTGCTTGATAATACCCAATCCCTGCGCAATGGTAAATGAGAATTTAACACAAAGCCACATGCTGGCTGGTACTTGGTAAGTTTTATAGTTACTTTAAAAGATGATCTAATGATGCTATTATGAGTGGGGGAGGTGAAGAGTTTTACAAATATACATAGTGTGCTGCTTTATATTGGTCATTGGGAGGCATCAGTGTGCAACACTTAGAGCCTTACCTCGCCCAGTAGGGCTCAGTTTTAGAACAGTGCATCCCCACGGATGTGGAAGGCACAAAATGTAATCAAACAAACCAATCAACCCCGATCACTCTTAAATTTTTGAGCTGAAGAATTTCACCAAATATTTGGATCTGATTTTATACATTATTGTTTGCATCAGTTTGGGTTTTAATGAGAAAGCTTGGCAAGTGATCATTTAGTGAACAGTCAAATCAAATGGGATACGTAGTCCCAACCAAGCACATACTTTGGAGACTCCTTAATGTTATTCAGTCTATAGGCAGAAGCTCAGACGAACCAACTTCTTCAGAGTCAAAATTCTACTCCCAGTTTTGCTGCTTCTGCTGAGATAAGGTGAGATAAATTTGATGATGGCATTTTCCAAAACTACATTTATTTTGCACAGGGCACTGAAAGCTCATGAGGAAAAGGGACTCCATGAAAAAAGGCAGTCTTCCACTATTCTGGCAACACTGCAGAAAAGTCCTTCTCCCACCCTCAACCTGTAGAAAAGCCAGATTCTTTTTCTGTTCCTCAAAGCAACTGAGGCAGGAACTCCATGAAAGAGCAGCTGGTCAGCTCCACCGCTACTCACAGTCTGTAAGTAGCTGAAGCAAAACCAGATCACGTGCATATTATCTTCCTTCTGTCAGAGAAGCCTGGGAACCACAAAAATATGATGGAACTTTAGTAGAAAGGCAGGAGAAAGGAACCCAATTGTAATATCCTGAGACACTTACAGCTGTACATGAAAGAAAGCATAAATCTGACTAAATGCCTTCTTTCATCCCCCTGTATCCAGAAGGAAGGGGAGGGAGAATAAGTAGTATGAAAAGTATAAAAGAATGAGAAAGAACCACCTCCTCTCAGATTCTCATTAACCCCAGGTGTTGTGCATATGTGGCGGGAAGAAGGCACAAATACAGATACACTCCTACCCCTGTACTGGAATGAAAACAAGGAGGGGAAGAAAGAAGAGAGAATGACACCTTGCTTCAAAATCCTGCCCAGAGCCATCATGGAAAACTCCTAAACTGTGTCACCTTTCTCCCACTTTTTCATTGCTTTACTTTCTTGTCCACATCTCAAACAGGATTTCAAGTGAACTGCAAACCCTCAGTGTGGGGTCTCCCGACTGAAAGATTGGGATTTCCGTAACAGGTTGGGTTTTGCAGTCGCTTTCGATCAAAATATTGTTCCCCCTTTCATTTGCCACAGATCCAGCTTGGCACAAATCTCCTAAGAAAGAAAGCAGCACCTTGTTACAGTAAAGCAGCATTTGCTTGTGTTACTCTAGCAGCTGAGATCTGAGATTCATTAGTTGGCTGCTGCATGAGACTTTGAATAAGACAGTTCCTTCTACAAAGAATCTATTTAACACACAGAAAGACTGCCAAGAAAGAAGGCATTACTATTTCTATTAATAAAGAACTGTGAAGCTAATTAAACAACTTCAAATCACATACTCCTTTAGAGTTTAGATCTCTGAATTCCCAAATATTATACTCCCGTGCATGCCCCAGGACATCTTCAGGAAAATTTTTCCCTTCCCTCATGGGTGAAATACCCTGAATTTCAGTTTCCTCTAATTTCACTGGAGATTGTCCACTATAAGAAATGAAAAATAGAGATGCAAGGAATTCACAGCTTAGGGATGCAAGATAGCACCCACTGGTACTAACTTCCTTCGCTGCCTCAGTGTTTGTTGCTCAGATACTTCTGGTATCAGAAGATCAGAGCAAAACTTTCTCCCAAAAATCAGACGAGGAGAGACCACCACATCTTCCTACCTATTTCCTACCTCCGTATTGTTGGTTTCCAGACACGTCTCAAGGATTTAGAAAGAAAGATCTTAAAAAGGCCCATAGTCTTCTCTGGTTTCTCCTTTGGTACGCAGTGGCTTCTGAAGCCAGTTTTAAATAACCAGAGTCAAGCAGACTGTGGTTTGCAGCTGTGTGAGTTTACAGGTGGAGAAAGGTACAACCATTGCTCCTGTGTACCCTTCCAGTCCTGATTTCTGTTGTATCATTGCCCTGACAGAAATGGGAAGCACAGAGTTGAGGTTACAAAAAAGGTCTCTTTTCCATTCCCGAGTTTCTACTTAACAAATTGTGTCTTGAACATTATTTTTTTGATGTGAAAATCAGATCAATACTATCCAATATTTGGGAAGATTATTACATTTTATCCCCAATATACACTATAAAATGAGGGAGGTCCATCTGCTTAAAGTTAAAGGTTTTCCTCCATTCTTGACCACCCACTCGTAGATGAATCTCCCAGAATAATTTCTGTTATCTGTTTCTTATCCTGGTGGGAATAACTTCAGTGCAATGTACTCCAAGCTAAATTCTGCAAGCTATGCTCCACATGCATATTCCCAGACCAATGTGTATAAAGGCCATCAAAGATGAGATCAAAATATTTATGAGACCTAAACCTTCAAGTTTCAGAGAAAAGTAAATTACACATACAATGCACTGGCTCTTCCTCTCGGTTCTAGGCACTCTTGAGCCAAGTGAGCAGCTGGCAGTTATTATAAAGCTATTGCTGCCAGGCTAAAAATTCCTCCAGTGAAAAGAAAGTGAAATGCTCTCACTCAAGCATAAAGCCAGCTTTTCCACCAGTCATGCTTTGACTTCAGAAAAACAGGAGTATTATTAGCGTAGGTGTATTAACGTACAGGTTCCACTGCAAAAATCCAGTGCATCTTGAGACTTCAGAAAGACCTCAGACTACAGCTTATGGCATGGCTATAATTTTTGCAACTTGGTGATCAGTCAAAAGCCTGAATGACACAAATTTGCACACTACTGAAATAGTGAATTTGGCCCATTACTTAAAAACAGTTTCATCAGTGTCACATCACATGTTAAAGAAGGATATTAAATCATTATGCATGGCTTTCTGGTTTTTTTGGAGGACCCAAAGGTATTAAAATTTCACCCTGTTTACAAAATAAATAAAACAAAAACCAGTTTGCATTATTCTGCACTCTATACCAATAGGAATATTTTTTATTCCTTCAATGTGGGCTAAGGGATACATAAAGCAAGAAATAATTAGAGGTCAATGCATTCTAAAGAGGTGCTTAGAATACTTATGGGAAGTTAAACAGGCGAAGTGGAGATAAGCGTAATTCAGTAAGAGCTAAGTGGTTGATTACAGCTTGCTTTCCGAGTAGAGCACCAGAGGTTTAACAATTATAATAGTACAGACTTCTTGCTCAAGTAGGAACAATTCAGTGTTCTTCGGTCCTTGTAAAGCAAAACTGCCAGGACAAAATACATTCATTTGATTACATGGAGAAAATGCTGTTTCTTTATCTTCTTTAACTGATAAAAAAAAAATAATCACTACTATTGAAAAATATTTTTCCAGCTTCCTTTTTACTGCAATGAAGACCCATTTATACAAAAGGACAAACTGAAATCCATTTCTGTTTGAATTACTGTTGGTAAAAACTTTGAGAGAGAAAAAATGCTGGCAATACGAAAGTGTATCCTGTAATCTAATATGAAACTGGATGTTTCTTTAAAAACAAAGAGTTACTACTCTAAATATTAAATTAATGCCCTTTACAATGCAGAAAATAAGAGGGGTTGTCCTCAAGCTCAGGGCTTTTACGGTATCTCTCAGGCTGCAATTCTAAATTGGCAAAGATTTTCTGAAAATATTTGTGTCAAAGCTGAGGAAAGAAGCAGCAATGTTTCTAGCAACACAAAAATTATTTTAATCTTCTTCCCTCCCACCACCCTTCTCACATGCTTCTCCCAGATTCTTCATATCTTTCAATTTCATTTTGATCTGGAAATACAACATTTACCCATTTTTAATAGCTACTACAGATGGATTCAATTATGTTTGAATTTGTACATAGCAACACACTGGAGTCACATCTGTTGCACAAGCACTGCGAATCTAGGCTAAAGAGGAGGTGTTTTACTTTCCTATGCATACCTTCTCCCTAGTTTTTATTATTATTATTATTAAAAAGAAGTTTAATGCATACTGAATTTTTTAAAAATTCCATGTCCTAGAG
Source organism: Eurypyga helias (assembly GCF_000690775.1). NCBI lineage: Eukaryota > Metazoa > Chordata > Aves > Eurypygiformes > Eurypygidae > Eurypyga > Eurypyga helias. Next base: position 43,226 of record NW_010269153.1, read on the forward strand.
CCTTCTGATTAAGGAAAAGTTATCAGTAGGAAGATCACATAAAACCTCATTAGCTTCATTAACTGTCTTGAACACTTTCACAAAGACTACTTCAGTCCTTTGCAAATGTAGTAGCCTAATAGCTCTGAATTAATTTAATATGCAAGAATCAAAAGATAAATGTTAAAGAAAACGCATTTCATGTAGGG
>NW_010269153.1:43424-44576 GCF_000690775.1 Eurypyga helias
TACTTAAGTTTCACTGCTCCAAGAAAAGTTAGCATTTTGATCTCCAAACTGCTTGTTCCAAAGACTGCCTAGTTTATGAAGTTTTGCTCTGGAGCCATCCCCAGCATTCACTATTGTGTTCTCTAATAGGTTACAATAATTTTTGCAGAATAACTTGCCTTGATATATTTCTCTAAGAAGAGCTACCAGTGTGCTTTATTAAAGAATACTTAAAGCTGTGAAGAAAAGTTAGCATTTTGATCTCCAAACTGCTTGTTCCAAAGACTGCCTAGTTTATGAAGTTTTGCTCTGGAGCCATCCCCAGCATTCACTATTGTGTTCTCTAATAGGTTACAATAATTTTTGCAGAATAACTTGCCTTGATATATTTCTCTAAGAAGAGCTACCAGTGTGCTTTATTAAAGAATACTTAAAGCTGTGTCATCTGTTTCTAGTTTTAATTCTTTCTAATTTGGGATTTGAAGTTTGGGTCACAAACAGTAATACCACAGCATCAGAGGCCTAAATGCTGAGCATTTCCTTCTTGACTCCTCCCTTGGAAGCAGAGCAATAAGAGCATTTCTCCTCCCTTCCTTCCTGTAAGTGCAGGAGAAGGCAGTGGGCCAGGCAGCCATAAAAACACTACGACATATTCTTTACAGAAATACTTAGTTCTTTTAAGCAGTTAGCATGCTTGAAATCTGTCACTTTGTCATTTTCATTTAGCCCCTAATTAAATAACTGTGTATTTAGATATTCTAAATTTTAGTAAGTTTTGCATCTATGGCTTCTCAATCCTCATCTGTTTTCTGTGCAAAGTTTCTTCAGTAGTTGTAATGTATTTCATTTGACAAGGACCTTTTTTTTTTTTTTTAATAAATTTAATAAATAACAGGAATCAGCCAGTCAGACTCCATTTGCCAGGATCCACAGCCTAATGGAGTTATCCTGGATCACGCACTCCTCAACCAAACTTTGAATTTCTAAACCAATATTGTCCTGGACTTATGCATTCTTTTGCTGGCTTTCAAATTAGTTCTAAAACACTCATTGTCATTTGGCATAGCACCCTGATGTACAGAGGAATTCATGGCTTTCACCCATTGATCCAAATTTGCCTGTCACATAGGTAATTGTGAAATTTTTATAATAACACCCACAGCACATGGCGGG
>NW_010269154.1:0-2778 GCF_000690775.1 Eurypyga helias
CGCCCGTGTGCGCATGCGTGCCAGGCTAAGCCACACCCACCCCGGTCGCCGCTCATCCCGCGTGCATGCGCAGTGCGGGCGGCCGCAAGGGAGGGGGGGGAGCTGCGCGCAGGCGCAGTGCTGCTGAATCGCCTCTGAGGCGGCAGGGAAGGGGGCATCATGGGGGATATCTAGGTTAGGGCATTTCTCCTTAAACTGGCCTGGCAGCTTGCAGTCTTCTTCCCCCAGTGGGGATATGCGTCTGACCATGTCCCTGTTCCTGGCAGGACGTTGCAGAACCTCTCAGGGCAGGTGGCTCATGAGGGGACCCTCTGTCGTACCCTGAGGCGAAGAGCCAGGTGGCCGCCATCTTGTGTGCCCTCCCTCTGCGGCGTTGCCAACAAGCGTTTGTGGAAAAAATCCACAGTAATTAACAAACAAAGTTCAGCATACGCAATTCAGCTGATACATTTGCAGAAAAGATTGTAGTGAGTTAAAAAAGCCAGCAAGACTTTCACATCTACCTGCACCAAGTGCTGTCTCTCACAAAACTTAGGGCACAGGAGGGGTGACAAGGATAACTTTCTAGAAGCCTCTTTATTTAGGGAAATCTCTTTATGTCTCAGCTTTAGAAGTTAATATGTAACGCCAGCAGCATAATATTTGGAAGTTTCATTCCTTGTCTGCTTTCTCTGCTTGCTGTGCTCCCTACAAACGTTTTGTATGAGCCAGTGATTTTTCACAGGTTTCCCGTTTGGCCTCAGGATCAGCTTCGTGCTGAGGCACCTTGGCAGTTGCTCAGGGGAAAGTGTCCCTTGCCTTTGCCTTCAGAGCAGTGTGGCTGCAGCAGAGGGGTTTGGGAACGTTCAGTAAGCCCAGTGCACCTTCAAGCAGGCCAGACTAAGAATAGAAAGAAGTAGTAACAGCCAAGAGCTAGGCGTAAACCTAGGGAGGCACAGCCTGAAATCCTGCTGTGGGATGAAATGTCCAAAGGACTCTGCGAAGGCAGTGCTGTACACCTGACTTGCTGCTCCCCTTCAGCGGTGGTTCTGTATCCCAGCCTCACTTGCTCCTACCCACTTTGGGATAAATCACAGTCCTTCTACGTTAGGATGCATGTTCTAATTTCTTCCACACTCTCCTGAATAATTTAGACAGCAGCCATAATTCCTGCAGCTAATTCCTTTCATCGCCAGAGCCGCTGCCCCTTTTTCTCTGGCAGTCTCCTTTGTGGCCAATACAGCTACAGAAGAGGGGCAGCAGTAGAAGAACAGCGGGACAAAGACAAACCTGCTACTCAAATTAATCTTTTATAATAATTGCTATTGAACGAGGCTTTTAATTTTGTCAGTTTTATCCATTTTTGGATTGGTTATATTGCCTGCAAATATATTTGACTGGAAAAATAATCAGGTTTTCTTCTCTGCAGAGGCACAAGGCGCCAGCTCTGCACAAGCGCTCCAAGAGAAAAAAAGGATCACTAATGGCATAAATCTTGCTTTGAAATTTGCAGATGAGTTCCTTCTTTTTTAGTTTCATAAAGAGAAGCTCTGCTCTACTTCTCCAGTGTTAAAAAGGCCCGGGAAGAGACCGTTATCAGTGCTATTTCCCACCGTAAGGCTGAGCAGGGAGGTGGATTCATTTGCAGAGAAGTATCCCTGGCAAGAAATAGATCTTTTCCATATCAACTCAGATTGACATTTTATAAGGTTATTCTCAGTTTGGGTGACATTTCAGTTCTCTGCTCATTGTCGTAGACTAAATGATGTAAACTTCTAAATTTGGATTTTGTATTAAAAAAAAAAAAAGTAAATTGAGAACAACTCCAATAAGAAGTCCTGTGAGATACTACTCCCTACCTCATTTGTGACATTATGTCTTCTCCATAAGGATTTCAAACGTCAGTGGAGATAGTAGCTTTGCTGGGAAGCAGGAGATGTTCATGCCTAGAGACTGCAAGCTCTGCTGCACTGTGTGGCTACAGATGTCACCTAGATAATGGGATCCTTTGAAGCAGAACTTGAATATGCCTGGAAAAATCAAAGCAAATTGCCAGTTGTCAAGTGAGCAGGACTTTAACAATCACCATACAAATGTTCTAACTCATTTTACTTTGCGTTTGCAAAGGTCTGCGAATTTGCACGCACAGTTACACATTTCAACTGGGAGATGGTAACAGCCACATGGCAAAGAGCCGGTCGGACTGTGGATGGCAAAGAGATACAGCCCTTCCCACCCGCAGAGAACCATGAACTATCTCCAAGTTGCCATAGAGGGAGAACAACATTTCAAGTATGCTGGCTCAAAATTTTCAACTCTGCTGCCTCAGAGGGTCAATAACTTGGTGTTGATAACAGTATTTTTCACACAAAGCTGTTCAATTCCCCTAGTGCTGGCTGTTGTTAAAATGGCTCAAGAGAAATCCCAAATTCAGGTTAGTTAGTGCATTACAGCTTTAACCCATGAGCATCCAGCACTGTGTGATTTCAGTCTGGACATAGAGCTTGGTACCTACAACGCTCCAAGCCACAGGCTCAGCAAATCTAAGGGAAGTTAAGACATTTGCTCCCTGCTCTTGATGCTTTCTCTGCCAAGGGGCCAGGAAGATGCAGCACAGTTTGAGAGAGCTGCCAGTTCCTCCCCAGGGTTCAAAAAAAAGAAGCAGAGCAGTGCCTGAGTCAACTGAAGCCTGCAGGTCCCAGGGCAGGATGGGGTTACTGAACATCAGTGCTATCTTTGTGGTACCCTTTCCTGTGATGAAAGCATGCTTTGTTCTTTCCACCAAGATTGTGTGGAAGA
>NW_010269154.1:2809-47761 GCF_000690775.1 Eurypyga helias
AAACACCAGAAGCACTGGAGCCTGGTTTCCTAGGGATGCAGTCATGTGCATGTTGGTGCAGTCCTCTGGTGCCTAAGAAGGTGCAAGCCCAAGATTTCTCCACAGCAAAGCCAATCCCAGCAGCTCTTCCCCACATGAATGTCTGGTGGCCCTTCCAGGTTGAGGACGCTCCTGTTTCCCTCTCCCCTCAAGGGGAGCATTAGTAGTCTTTGCTCTTTGCTAACTGCCCACCTATTTCTGCGACACATCAAAAACTTGATCCTTGAAGGGTTCAGGACTAATATATACCTCCACTTGAACAGAAGTAAAGGGTAGTCAGCCTCAAATCCGTGCAAGCACATTCAGACTCTCAACATCTAGGACTGTACCAGTTCAGGGGAGGTCATCTCAAGCTTTTGTAGGCTGTATTCAAAGTGAATGAATCATGGGTTTTCATTCCCATCCATTTCTTCTTGTTACACCTTTCTCTGCTGGGTTAAAGAGCTCTGACACAGCACAGCATCTTCTGCCTGTGAAAGCAGGCATCCGTTCTCAAAGCAAGATGTATATACTTGAATCTTTGTTTTTCCGACTCTTTTGTTACTTGCAAGATAATCCAGCTGCACAACACACTTAACCAGAGGGCAAATCTTACATTTCAATCTAGCCTCTTACAAAGCAGGAGGAAACAAAAAGGGGAAAAAGAAAGAGTATTTGGATTTTCATTCTGTTGTTTTTCATAGAACAAGCAGGGTATTTCTAAGAAATGGTTATGCTAATATTTCAGGGCGACGTCCCATGAAAAGTGAAGAAGAAAGCATCTCCTCAAACAGTATAATTGGTTTATGAACCACAGTAAAATAAGTAGTTCTTCCACGTGACTTTTCCTTTTATTTTTTAATAGTTTTCCAAGTACACGCCTGCTTTTTACTCACACAGCACACAGCGGAGAAGATAAGGAGCCACCTATGCTGGCTGTTAGGCAAATAAGAAGTAATTACCAAAGCCAGTTTTGACTTAGCAGTGTTACAATTGGATCACAGTACTTTGGCCTATGTTTTACTACTAAAATGATTTCAAGCCTTGACTAGCATTATTGCTCTCTTATCTGCCCACAGCCAAGCACCTAAATCTATATTTAAGCACCTGCAATCTAGTCTAGTCTGATTTTCAGGACACAGAGCATGTACCGTTCCCTCTGCTGTTCAAGACATTTGTAGAGGCTCAGTTTCTCTGAAAATTATACTTCTCATTTAGGTGATTAAACCCAGAGACAGGCTTATGGGATCACATTTGCTAGGATAAAGCTTCTGTGTCCTTCTTTTCTCGTGAATGTCCCTTCCACAGGCCCAGGAAAGAAAAAAAAAAAAAAAAAGAGAAGAGAAAGTGCTCTTTCATTCAGGAAAACGTATGATTCATGTGTAGTGTTATGGGTAGCGTGGGATATCTCTACCCCTAGAGACCACGTTCCAGTGTCTCATCTGGCAAAGCTGTCCACAGCAGGAGAGAAGGAAAAGCTCTCAAAGTGGACCTTAGAGGTGCTTGTACGGTTGTGAATGCCGGGCTGAAACCTGCTTTTCCTGTAGCCAGACCCATGAGGAGTACTCACACCTTCACACAATGCCACCCCACTGCCCACCGGGACAGACACCCTCAACAGGCTCCACTTAACAGAAAGGCCAGGTAACATGGGCCCCGGAAAACATGCGGTCGGGCAGTGACCAACAAACCAAACCTGCTGGAAACAAGAAGAAAAATGCTTGTGTCCACTGCACAAGCTGATCATGAGGGGCTGTTACTGCACACCCCTGAACTCCCCCATCACCCCAAACAGCTGCTCTGGAGCAGCAAAGTCACTTCTACCAGCCCAGATTGCTTTTCCTCCTCACAGCCGGACACAGCAGGACCCATTACAGATCCTTCCAGCCCATTTCCTATGGTGTCCTGCTTAGGAGAGCAAGGGGAAATGCAGACTGCATGCTATCCCAAATGCTAAGCCCCTGGACAGGCACTGGAGACACGCGGGGCTGTGTCCAAGGAGTCTGGCTTAAGTGTTCCAACTCGGTATTGATTATTCAGGCGGTGCCTCTGCCACCATTGGCAATGCAACATGGACAAGAGGGGTGAAATCTGGTGATGTTACACGTGGTGTTTTGGTGATATATTCTGATTAAAATGAACTAAGCTGTCTCATGCCCTTGGGTTCCTCAGGATATTACCCAGATGAGTAACAGCCTCTTTGGCCAAAGTTTGGACGCCACAGTTTTATCTTATGACACTGTGCATGCTACAAGTATCTGCGCTGCCTAGAGATTTAGACAGTATTTGTACATGGGTAAAACAAAAGTCTTGGGGCCAGGGATGAGCAAAACTATCAGAATGTCCATTTGACAAGCAAGGGTTGATATGTTTATCCTACCCGGATGGGTTCCCAGACATGAGAGGTGCAGCTGTAGCAGTGATCAGCACCCAAGAGGGAGGCTCTCAAAAGCCTTCTGTTATGTGCTTCTGCAGGAGAAGGGGCTTTTTTAATCCTCCTGTTGCTATGGGCTGGTTACAAGATAGTATATGAGTTTTAATGAATTTGGAAGTCAAAGCACAAAAAGGGTGTCTTGGGGAGGAAATTATTGTAACTGCTAGGAAGAGAAAAGGGAAAATTGTTTTCCTTCTGACTGGCGACATTTTCAAATGCAGCATCCAAGTTTTGTTTCACTGCATTCCTGTTCTACTTAGGTATTTATTTTTCTATCAGAGAGCAGTAATATCGAGCAGATTGCAAAGTCAAGCAAGAAGGACTTTGACAAGATGCTAGGGCCCCTGCTTCCAGCACAGAGAAGACATCAGCTGAGCTCCTAACGCAGCCAGTTATGAGTTACAGAAGCAATCCAAGGACTGAAAGAAAACAAGTCCTCAGAAAGAAATGAGCAGAGTTGCCAAAACAGCAGAACATTTTGCCACAGCGTTAGAAATAAAGGCCTTCCATAACGTTACCTCCACCTATATGTAGCTACCAAAACCAGCACACCCACCCTGTTAGTTTAGGCTGAACTGAGACCTTGTGTACATCTCAGCTCTTATTTTCCCCAGTGCACAATAAGTGGAGAATCCTGGCACTAATGAAAAACTGTGAGATAAGTAAAACCCAGGGGAGGAAGACCATGAGTGCGGTGCTGGTCCTGGCCTCCAGCCCAGAATGCCTGCAGCAAGTTGCCCTGAGACTACCAGTTCTTACATATACTCACCTGACAGCCACATAAACGATGGCAAAATGCTTACCTCACTCCGCCATTGGGCATAGCCCAAAGCAACTGGTAACTGGCCTAGTGGATGTGAAATATTAAATGACAAAGGAGAGGTCTGCTGCAGTATGGCAACTCCCAGGTGGTAGAGCTTCATTATAGTTAATAATGTAATAGCCTCTGGAGGATTACCCAAATGGTGGTGAAGCTTCACCTTCCAACATAGGCTGAAGAGTCATACAAGTTGAAGAATCCTGAAAATATGGATCCTCTTCCTCACCATCATGATTATTGTTCCTGGCAGGAGGCTGTTAAATGCTGCAAGAGTATTGAGCAACCCTGTGCCCCAGCAGCTAGCACCTAAACCCAACTGTTCTGCAAGAGGAGCCCTACAATCCAGGGTTCCTGCAAAATCCCAAACTTCCTTCAGGTTTTCCTCCAAAACACATGATCTGGGAGAACAAGTGCCAGAGACTTACAAGAAGCAGCAGTCGTGGAGCTGCTGGACTGATTTAGGATCCTATGGGTATCATCTGAACCCTGCTATCCCAGTTATCCTTACTGCTGCTGAGGAACCTGTGTCTGGCCCCAGCAGTGAGCCTGCTTGGATGGGGAGAAGGTTGGGTGGACTCAGATATGGAACAGACCAGAGACCCTGGGGCAGTCAAAGTCTGGCCAGCATTGAGTGACCTCACAGACAGCAAGTCCTGCCCTATGGAGCTCAGTAGCAGATGCCATCACCCTGTATCTCAAAGCATCAAAGTAAGGTGCCTTGTTGGAGCTGAATGGATTGTGTTCCACGAAGACCTTCAAGAAATTTGCAGGCAGACCATGCTTTTGTTTCCCCCACAGCTGTCTCTACAGAAAGAGACTCTCTCGTGTAAGAGACCTCATTTGCTGTTGCTATGTCCTACACCTGCGCAGACGTGCAGTAGTCCCCCATGCACCGCTGGCATTTCAGCTCTGACTCAGGGTCTCTTTTCAGCAGGGAGCAGAATGCCACACTCCTGCTTCCAGGTTTTCTTGACACGTATGAGTCATTTGTCCTTCCCTGAGCTGCATGAGGGAGTGTGGCCATCCGGGCTGCACTAGCAAAGCCATCAGCCTTCAGAAAGTAAAAGCTGCACACGTTCATAGAATCACAGAGTGGTTTGGGTTGGAAGGGACCTTAAAGATCATCTGGTTCCAAGCCCCCTGCCATGGGCAGGGACACCTTGCACTAGACCAGGTTGCTCCAAGCCTCATCCAGCCTGGCCTTGAAGACATCCAGGGATGGGGCATCCACAGCTTCTCTGGGCAGCAGAACTCGAGAAGCACTCTTGCGTCTCATTGTGAAGCTATCTGTTAGAATCAGCATCTTAGCCCACCTCCAAGAAAGCGATCAAGGACTAGATCAAGTGTTACCGACATAGCTCATCCCTTTCTGATCCTGAGTGGATTCAGGGTCATCTCCCAGCATGGACCTATTTTTAACCCTTGGAAACAAGAGCTTCTCCTTGATTCCTTTTTCTTTCTTCCCAAGCCTTCTCTGACATTTTACATGCTTTCACCAAGAGAGGAGGAATATCTCAGACCAGAACACGTCATGGTTATTGTGAGCAATCAGCCAGGACTGTCCAGCCTTAGCATGGGTAGGCTTACACCCAGGAGCCGCCACTCAGACCCGCAAACCCCCCCCACCTCCCCGTGGCCCAACTCCATGGGGCAGCCAGTGGGGCTGCTGCAAGGGTAGGTCAGCCTTGACCCCTGCCTATGCCTGGCCGAAGGCAGTATGCTTCACTGGCCGACCCAAGCCCTCTTCATGTCCCATCCCTGTGGCACTGGGATAGAAGCCATTATGCTCCACAAAGCCCATTTTTCCCCCATCCAAGGCTACTTCTAAATTCCACAATGTCTTCAGACATTGCATAGCACAGCATCTCGCTCAAACAAGCCTCTATCTGATCTGGTGACCAGTGCCGCAGCCTTTTGTTTGGCCCTGAAGGACATGGTGGCTGCAGAGAAGGAAAATAAAATCTTCACAGTAGCAGAGCTCCCCTTCATCAGGAGAACCCAGGGATTTTGCAAAGAGACAAATGAGTCCCAGGCACCTGGCAGCCAGCAGAGCAGATGAGTCATTTGGGGAGCTGGGGCTGAGAAGAGCTACGTGCATATTTAACGCATCCCAGGGTTCCTGCCTGCTTTCAAATTGCACAGGGATGTTTGTGGAAGCTCTGGGGATGTTGAGCCTCATAGGCACAATTCAGCCTCCTGAAGGGAGGGGAAGTTTGACTTGCATACTTATCTCAGCACTTGCTACTTCATAAACATCTCTGCTGTGCTCAGGCATTAAACTCTCAAGGCTGGGAGGCACTCAGATAGATGAGGACCAGGGGAATAGCTCTGTGTCTTGAGGAGAGACAGAAAGACCTTTCTGGCAGCAAGTGAACTCCCTGTCTCCCCTTCCTACACTGCTTCCAGAGTTACTAAAGATGCAGTCATCACAGCACAATCATGAGTTTTTTCCCTTGGGTAAACAAGATTAAAAAGAAAAGGGGGAAAAAAAAAAGGTTAAAAAAAAGGCCTTTGAAATTATTTTTTAAAATGTGGCTTGAGATGAGCCTGTGGGTTGGTCTTTCAGTAGTGCTTTCTGTTACACAGGAGTCTATAGGAGCATCCACTGCTGAGAAGAGGTGGATTCTGTCATCTTTGTGCCTCACGTTGAAGTAGCTATAGTCTGCTCTCAGTTCATCCCTTAGACTCCACTGGTGAGACAGCCTCTCCATAAGTCCCGGCCTTACCAGCAGGTCCTGTGCATTGAGTCCAACCAGGCCTCACTCCTCAGGAAGGCAGAAGGTTCCCCATAGAGCTGCTGTCATCTCCTGCCTCTGCACCACACTGCGATGTGTGCCTGCGGTTCTGAGTTACATGAAGGGACTGGAACATGGATCCCAGGACACAGGAACCACACACCTTTGCAAAAAGTAGTGAGTAAAACTCACCACCATTGCTGGAAACATACCTTCAGGTGGGATGCTGGTGAAAGGTCTGCAAGGGGAGGATGCAGACCAGCAATGTTAGCCTGTGTCACGCTGCTTTCTGAGATAGAAGCTGAGGTCTCAACATGGCATTGATATCCATCAGTGCTGCAGCTCTCAGGGAAAAACCAATTCTCAGGTTATCCTGGGTGCCTTTTCATTATGCCTGTCTTCCTACAGATGAATTGAGGAAGAATGGAGTACACCGGGCTTATTGACGTTTCTTTAACTAGTAACAGAACAAAAATGTTTGGACTTTTACTCATTATTTTACACAGAAAATATTGGAGTGATGTATCAGGTGGTTTTGTGTCCATTTTGCCCTGTTTTATTTCCGTGTAAAAATATACATCTGGTACAGAAGATTAAAAAAAAAATAGATTTTCACAAAAAAATAAGTGCTTTGGGAACAAAAAATTCACTTATGTGCTTTAATGTTGGCCTAAATATTTACATTTTCTAGCCACATGCCCTCCCTAGCCCAAAAATGGACAAACCCCAGAGTATAAATATCAGCTGTGTCTGGTATATAAAACTTTCCCAGAAAAAGGGCAGGAAATACAAACATAATAATGCTGTGGCTCAGACAATTTGATTTTAACCCCTCAAAAACATTAAAAAAAATGCTTCAACTCTTGTCAAAATGAAAATGGCACAGAGAACAGAACGCTACTTATCAGGCACTGCAAGCAGAAGGGGAAGAAATTTTGAGATGCGATGCCTTCCAGGGGAATAATGGCTCACACCAGCTAGCAATAGTATGCTTTCAAAAGGTCCAGAAGGTTTAAGAGGGACTGCTCTTGCCTTTTTGGAAGAACAGGGTAGGTTAGATGTCTCTCAGAGTCCTTCTCCACCTGATTTACTATGCTGTAGAGTTGGATAATGGAAAAACAACAATTTCTACAGCCACCATCTGCTGATCTGGAACCAAGACAACATGGCAGGATATGCTGGCATGCTGAAAATGTTGTCTTCTGTAACGGTTTCTTTCCACCACTATCTGAGTCTTTCTCAGGTAGACTGTGCTGGCCACACGGGAAAGCAGCCTGGTTCACCTCCTCTGTCACGGGGCCACCTTGCCATTTGTCCAAGCAGCGTTGGATGCATCTTAGAACGTCATGAAGTCCCCTCTGCCAAGTGTGAAAAATCTCTTGTGGAGAAAAATGGTCCCTTTGGTAAAGCATGAATTAGGACAGGAGGAGAGACACTCATAGTTCATGGTTAAAAATGGTACATCGGCAACTAACCACATGAAGGCAGCTGGGATCAAACATCTCCAGTTTTGCCGAGCTGATCTCGGCTGTTATCACAATCCCACTGCATGTGGGAAAGGTAACAAGTGTTACTCGGTAGCCAAGGTCAGACTTGCTCACAGGGCAGGAATCACTAATAAAACATTTGGAGATCAGTGTAGCTGAGGACAAAACAAGAGGAAAGGTAGCTGAGGGATGTTATCAGACATGGGATAGAGTCTTAGAAACCAGAGTGCAAAAGTCAACCGAACTTGTCTCGTTCTCCAGGAAGTCAGTGGCTTGCTAAGACAGGAGGATACAACAGAGACTGGGATCTACTGAAAAGAAAACCTGTCCAGAACTGCTTGGCAAGCTTAGGAATCAGCCCTGGCCTGAAGAGGCTCTTCTGCAGTGGTCGTAGTTCACTGAGTTGAAATGCTCAGAGCATCCCTGGGAGGAGGTCTCCCACCACAGGATGTCTTCTCCCATCGGACTCCAGATGAGCCTGCTGAGTTCACTGCCAAAAGGCTTCAGTGGCAAATTCGCTCTGTCATTTCTTTCTGCATTGAAGGGGGAAAGAAAAGAGAGAAACAGTAAGTGTGAAATACAAGTTCTCGTAGAGTGACATGTCAGGCAGGTGCCCAAAAACAACCCAAGGAAGCGACTGTGGGAGTCTTGGGGAACGTTTCTCTATTTCCCATGCCAGCCCTCCTGGGAACTGCTCTGCCTCAGCAGCTCCTTCCTGGTATCTCCGCAGTCTCTGTGGCCCAGGGTTGTTTTGGCTATGCCTAGCTTTGAGCGCAGTCCAAGGAAAGAGCATGGTTGAGATGTTGAAAGGTGCAGGTCCTGGTCCTGACTCAGCCGTGGAGCAGCCAGACAAAGTGGTGCCACTCTCAGAGCCTCCATCTTCAGCTGCCTAGGGAGACGGGACACGAAGCTACTCCCAGCTCTTGTGCTGGGTGTTGACAACAGCTTGGCCAAAGGACCTGTGGTTTTGGCCAGGGATCCCGTGGGCACACTGCAACACAAGTGAGCGCTAATAACAGAGGGCCACAGGAAACCTCCTGCGGGCACAAGGTCTGTTCAGGCTAACAGACTCTTTTCTTTAGCCAGGATGGCGTCGTATCAACTGCATTAGGAAAGTACCCGGCTTTCAGCTGGTGGAAGATGGTATTTGTCCTTGCCTTAAGGAGCTCAGCTAATAGCTTGCAAATCATGCACCTTGCTGCAGCGAGGAAAGTCTGGGATTCTCTCTGGCTCAGCAGGTTCATACCTTGTCAATCTGTATGTGCACAGACCCCCTCCCACACCCCTGAGAAAGGTTTGCCATTAAAGTGTCCTCCCAAACTAGAGCTGAAGTAGGACTGATCTGCAGGGAAGGAAGGATGCAACTCTGGAAAAAGGAGAACTAGGAAAGTAGGTTGACCCTCAAGTAACCCTATAAAAGGCCCTTTAGTGATATAATCAAAGGGAACAGAACCTGCAATCTCAGCTCTTCAGTTCTGAGAGCTGTGTTTTTAAAATCCATTGGGCAAGAGCCGCAAAGAGACGGTTTCTCTATAAGGGTAACATGCAAAAGCTCTCGAGGGCGGAACCCTGCCATCAAATAAAAAGCCAATGCTCTGCCACAAAATCATGTTGCTAACAGGAAGTGTTTGCCAACATCTCGGAAGGAAAAAGAAGAGGGGAGCGAGACGACTGTGAACATCCTCTTGCAATAGCACCCAGCCCACCCCACTAGCACAGCACCATGCACAAAAGCAGCCTTGAACGGGATGGGTTGGAGCAGCCTGTGGACTGTCAAGCCATCTGCGAGCTCCTCAGGCTGGCCCCAAATTTCCAAGGCATTTGTCACATTCTGTAAATCCCCACAGCTCTGCCCTAGTATGTAACCAGCTGGACCTCTGCCAGCACTGCTGTCCAGCACCGTGACCTGCCCTTGTCGAGGAAGCAAGTGCACAGCTTCTCTCTGCCCCCATATTTCTTGATTTGTTAAGAGTGAATCACTGCCTTTCGCTAGCTCTGCCTGTACAAAGGATCTATCTCATTCTTGGCTCCCAAGATTCGCTGCTAAGAAATCATGAAGCTCGACAAAAGGGAAATGGGGGCAGCAAGGGGAGATTCAGCCAGAGGCAGGCTTTGAAACTAAGAACTCCCTCATCCCACAATCCCTGTAATTTTTCTAGGCTATTTGGCCCTAATGGGACATCTTCTGACTGGGGGGGAGTGTGGGTGTGGGGCTCTTTTTCTCTTTCTTAGTCCTAAATTTGAAAACTGGGGCCCCTCAGTAAAAAGACTGTATCTGGAAAGCTCCAACCGTAATACAGCACTCAGACCTGCAGTCCCGCTCCAGGTGTGCTCCCTCCACATGCTTGGTGCCCTTCCACAGGCACATGCAGGGAACAGTCACCTCTGCAGGCAGCAGTCTCCTCTGTCACAGGATTCCTGTGGATAACTCTGGCCATGTAAATGCAAGGCTAGGGCAGATGTCTGGGCTCATGAGGCCGTTGGGAGAGACTGAACTTCTCAAGGACAGTTCATCTCATCCCTACTGATAGATTATCACCTTTCCACAAACATGGAGAACTTGACAAAGTTAAACCCTGCAGTCTTGCCTAACCTGAAGGCAATGCACTGTCTGTCCTTGCTTAAGCGTCAAACCAGCTGATGAATCCTTCAGGACTTAAAAACACGTACCAGCGGGGCAACAGCTGCAGTGCAGCCCAGTGAGGAGGGGAACAAGCAAAGCAAGTCACTGGTGCTTTGCCCTGGGCTGGGGAGAGTATTAGCCACAGGAAAGTGAACTGAGGTCAAGTGTAAAGTGCTGCAGAGGTGGCGTGTTACTGTGTGTGCATCTTCAGATGCCAGAGCAGCATGAATGCCGGGCTCCCCACACGCCTCACAGCACGATGAACCAGAGCCACACCAGGCTCCTGGGGGCTCATTGGAAAGCTCCTGGGATGTGCATGAAGAAACTTCCCATTATTGCTTTCCCTGCCTGCAGCAGAGGGAAATGCTGTTGGAAGCTACTGGATCAATCCTACCCCATGCAGGCTGTGGGACTGATGGCAGTGTCAAGCTGCAGCCTCCCTGGGGTAACAGCATGGCCAGAAGGACCACTGTCAGTCCTGAAGGACCACTTTTGAAAACCCATTTAGCAATATCAGCCTCTGCTTTAGCTATTAGGTGCTCACTATGTACATTAGCAAGCATCAGTCAAAGGAGATGACACCATTATGGGCTGTATATCAATGCTAAAGGAGTTTGTCATGAGGAGCGGTGGTGAGGAAGACTAACAGAGGAAGAGTGACGCTGAGCTGCCACTGTCTGGAGCTGAGGGCCGTTGTGATAATACAGGTCACAATCAAACCCTATTTAATTAAATAATTAATGTAGATGCTATTGTCATTTCAGTCACTCCTGATTAGATCATCATCTCTCCATCCCCCCACATCACGATCAGAGCAGACAGGCAGCAAATCAACTGAGACAGATGAAAGCAGAGGAGGAGTAAAGCGCTTAGCGCTTTACTTTTACATCCCGCCCTGCCCCCAGATAGTCCTAAACACACAGCTCATGCTAGGACTTCCCTCAGCTCTTTCTCTCCCTGGGATTAAATCCTCTTGGTCTTCCCTGGCTTTTTGCTGCTGGATAAGGCCTTTTCTGCAACCCAGCCCTTATCACAGCATGCTAACTCCTGGGTTCCCTGTTAATTCTTCTCCCCATTGTAAGATGTCCTCCCTCAGTCAGACCACACTCAGCCTTGCCTGTGACACACTTGCTTCTCTTAATAAAGCATATTCTAGTTCATGAGCCCAGCCTCTCTGGCCTCTGCTTCTCAACAGTCCTGCTGTTTCCAAGGACTCTCACTCTCTGCCTGGCTAATTGCTTCCCAAGGGAGGCTGCACAGAAACCTGGAGCTCCAGCTTGGCCTCTATAGCTGTTGTCAGGAGCTGCATGTCCCATCAGGGCTCGCCTTCCTGCAGCCTCATTGTAATTCACACTAGGATCTCAAGCAGGGACCAAGTTAGCTAATAGAAAAAAATCAAGGCTGTGGAGAGGAGACTTGGGCTGGAATGTGACCCCTGAAAGCCACATGGACACAACTGGCTGGAAACCCTTTGATGTGCAGATTGCATTGGAGCTACCAGGACAGTATAGGGGGACACTCTGTTATGGTGGTCCTGAGGGTACCATAGAGCGCTTCGTAGACATGGCAGCAGAGGCAGCATTTAAAGAGCATTTTCAAAGGGTAAAGGGTTTCCTCAGTGTTGCTGGGAAGCTCTCCCTCAGAGCACTAAGACTGACAGTTACAGGACAGAAAACATGGGTGTGCTGCTGAGGTAGGGTGGCTGAAAGAGTCCGAAGAGGGTGGCTGCTCTGCTCAAAGTCCAGCCCCACCTGAATCTACCAGTGCTGCGTTCAGCCCATGCCACTCTCACCCCCTCCTCCTCCCCATCCCTGTGGCATCCTTACCAAAGGCTCCAGCTCCCGATGGTCAATGAGGCTGAACTCCCTGATGAAGTAGTAAAAGTGCTTGTAGCAGGTGTTGACGTGAGCCTCGGCACCCATGTTGATGATGCTGTCAAAGTGGTGGATGTAGACATGGACAAAGACTCGGAAGAGGCGGGTGAGGATCTTAGTGCAAACTTGCTGGAACTGCTTGGGGAAGGGAACACCTGCAAAGCAGAAGCAAGTTGGAAGCCATTTGACCATTTTTAAAAAAAACAGCTAATATTTAAGTGTCTCTGTCATGCTTAACAGGCAGTCATGGATGATGAGGAAGGACTCCCTTGGCTAATGTCAAAAGTGACAGCTACACCGGGGCAATGTGTTCTCCCCACATACTTCCTCATTGCCCAGCTAGCAATTTCACACAGGCATGGTCTGAGGATTTGGGGACTTGCCCTAGGAGAGAAGATTTCTTACCCAGTGGAGGAGACCACATCTCTCCCCATCTGGCTCTATCCAGAGCAATCTGGCAGAGGATCCTTCTGCCCTCTCTCCCTGCCTTTCCCCTACAAGCCTGTGCAGGCACAGCGTAACTCCAATTGTATTTGCTCAGGTTCATGAACAAAACTAAACCTCCTCTCAGCAGAAAAGATAACTTCCCCATTTCTCTGAATCAAGACCATGGTTCATACTGGTTTTTTTCCCTCCACACACCTTCAAACATCACTTCTGATGCTTCAACAGAAACAGGTGGGGGTTCTACCTTTTTTCCTGGTCCTTGTTTCAAACAAATGTCTCATTAAAACAGGGAGAAAACTGCCCAACTTAATGATGCTTAGGTTGTTTCACTGCACCTGTGTGATGCTCCCCTCTGAGATGTCCTCCCAGGCTGCTCAAGAACAGGATTCCCCACAATTTTAGCACTGTCCCACACAAGGACACAATTCTGTACTCCACATTTCCATCCATGTCTACATGCACTGCTGTCACAGTGACAATCTCAGTCGGTGTCAGCAAGCTCGGGGTAAATCTCTGAAAGAAACATGACTTTGAAACCCTGAACATATTTTTTGGGAGGAGGAAAATTAAACAACTGGAATTTGTTTTACTGAAGCTTCTTCCTCTCCCCTGAGCAATTCAATGCAAATTTGCAAAGAACAAAATAAAAACCTCCCTTCCCACAGTTGTACCAGCCTTCTCCCTCATCTTCTTACTAATGCAGCACATAACCCCTTAAAAACATTTCCAAATAATCTCCACTCAACCATGTCCAGCTCACACATTTTACGCCCTGGAAAGCATCAGCAAATCTCTTAGCTAAAAAAAAATTAAAAATGGTAATTTTATCTTTGAATCTTTCTCATGAGCCTCGCTAGGCAATTAAACTGTTTTTTCCCAAAGAGTCCTGGCACTTGTTTTCCAGCAGCAGTGCCATGCCCCTCTCCTCTGTGGGTGGCAAACATCACGCATGGAGCCTGTGTTTCCAACGGCCAGGGTTCAGTGGGTGCTGACTTCAGTATCGCAGCACTCGTGACAGAAAATGATCTCTGGTCCAAACCAGAGTCACCCTCAGCCCATCCCCATCTCGCTTTGCTTTGCACCCCATGTGGGTGTGTGGGCAGGGCAGAAGCGTGTGTGCTCATGCCACAGGTCCCAGCCACCGCTCGGAGGAGGACACGTATCCCAGCTCAGCGTTACACGAATCTCTGGGTTTCCTGCAGTCAGGAGGGACACGCTGCTTTATCAACGGCTTCATCTGAGCGTTTTGCACTGAGTGAGAATTTGCTGAGCAAATAAAAGCCGTAATCACCCAGCTGGGGACTCAGAGATGCCGTTAGGGTGGCCCCTGCAGACCAGCTTTGAAGAACCAGTCAAGAAACATTTCTTTTAATAAAGAAAATTCATCACAGCAAGTAATTCTTGAGAGTGCACATTGCCGGGCCCTGGCTGGGGAATACACACTGTTCTGAACAGCCTGTCTCCCTGGGACCAGGGGCGAGCAGTCACTGCCGGGAACTCAGCGAGGTGCCAGCAGGCAAGCAGCAACGCCTTTGTTGCCTCCGGTTTGTCACCCGTCCTACTTGCCCACTGCCTCCTCCAGTCAAAGCAGGCAGCAAGGAAGAAACCAGACCTCATCAAGTGCCAGGAGATTATCACCAAACTGCAAAGAGAGATAATGAAGGAAAGCAGCAAACCGCAACCCAGTCCTGAGCTGAGAATGAACTAAGATCAGGCAGTGAACAGCAGATCAAAAGGATCTCAGACTCCCAGGGCAGATAGCATCTATGGTCCAGATACTGCTGCCAAATGAGCCACCTCCAGAGCTGGCAGGTGGTGACAAGTGTCTTTCCACCACTTTTGTCCCCAGGTTAGCCAGGAAACCTCTTGTCCTATAAATCAGGTAGCAGCAAGTCTTCATGGACATGCTGGCAGCTGAGAGACACAGAGAGGAGACACCTCCAGCTACCTCCCGGGCTCCCCAAAAGCAGATCTTGTATCACAGAACACAGATTTAATCTGAATCATAGAATAGCTTGGGTGGAAGGGACCTTTAAAGGTCATCTAGTCCAAATCTTGTGGCTGTTGGCAACTATAGGAGTTGCTGAGCTATCCTATACCTAATGATGCCTGGAAAGATATCATCAAGCTGCCAGGACCTACAGGTATCCCTCTGGGCCACACCACCGCTGAAGGTGAAGCTGGGCTGCTCTTCTTTGTGTCCATCACAAGGTGTCAGTGTGTGGCCATCCCCTGCAGACATGGCCAGGCTTGCTGGCTGGCTGGCACTACTGGACCTCCACATGCCACCCCTCATCCTACCATGTCACGACACCACCCCCCACAACAGTCCTTTGGGTCCAGGGGTCACTGGGGTCCAGCTCTGGCTCTTTCTTCCTGCATAACCCCTGTCACTCGCACATGTGCCCGGGGTGGCATGGTCAGCCCCAGCAGCACAGGGCACAACCCTGGGCCATCGGGCCTGGTTCCTCTCCCCATACTGCAGCCACATCTGCTCCTCCTGTGCCAGGACCCTCCACACAGGCTACGGATGCTGGATTGGATCCTGCGTCTGGCACAGGAGCCCGCACCAGTTGATCAAAGAGCTTCCTCGTGGGAAGGAAGCAAGGCGGATATCTGATAAGCAGGTTGCCTTCGCCAGCAGCAGTCGTGCCTCGCTGCTGATCGCCAGTGACTCGGAAAGCCACCCACAGCAGCCCCAGCAGGCACTGGCCATGCTGGCGAGGGGCTGGAGAAATCCCCCATCCCCTTGCCCAGTGCTGGAAGGAAAGGGCTCTCCAGTAAAGGCTGCATCCAACCAACCCGGGGAGAGCAACAGGAAGATCTGGCATAAACAGGGCTTGCCCTGGGTCACGGCTGCTGGCGCAGCGGATGTCCAGCAGACACGCATGTGACATCCTCTCCACCACGCGAGGGGACACAGCAAGAGCAGGCTGTGCCTCCTCCCTACAGCCAGGCATGCACTGCAGCCACCCCATTCCAGCGAGGGGAAAGCCCTGGGACAGGAATCTCAGCACCAGCCATGCACCCATCCTGCTCTTGCAGATGTTTGGCTTTACCCCGAGCAGCCAGCTCCCTGTACGGTCATGTCAGAGCCATCCTGGCAGCTAGGAGGGGTCACCGTGACAGCAAGCAGGGATCAATGGGGCCCGTTCATGGAGGATGGAGGGAGGCAGTGTGCTCCCACCTCCCTGCCAGGCTGGACCAGGCAGATCAGTGTTACAGCCGGCAGCAGAGACACCCCAATTAGAAGTCAATGTGCTGATAAGCAGCACTTGGGAGCGGGGCAGTGGTGGCCCTTGCTTGGGGGACTTCAGAGGTGGTGCATGGTGGCACAAACTAGCAGGAGTAGAAGGGATGAGGCTGGTGGGATTGACCCTGTGTGGCTGAGATGACCTGTTAGGAGAGGTGTGGAGGCCAGGGCAAAGTCAGGATGGAGCTCCATGTTTTCATTAACCACGCTGGCAGGGTGTCGCTGCTTGGGTTTGCTTCACCCTCCCCAGCCCTACACACATACCCAGAAACAGCATCCCAGCTGCCCCAATGGACAGCCAACCACCACAAAACCCACCTGGGTTGATTTAAAGGCATGGAAATTACCTTCACACTTAATTAATTGGTGCTCACCATCCAGCAACCTTGGAGAAGGCAGCAGCAAACGTGCAATCTGGCAGGCAGCAGCCTCCCTCTGACTCTTCTTGCATAACGAGTGATGAGGAGGGGACCGCAGGATGCAGTGTGAGCTCACTCAGATGCCAGGAAAAAGATTTATATGCAAGGTCAGCTCTTCTCCACCCGTGATCACAGGCGTGTGCTAGCCCAATGCTGCACACAGACGAGACAGCCAGCAGCTGGGAGCATTCCCTGTCCCAGGGCAGAAGCACAGCCCAATCCCAGGAGGAGTGGAGCAGAGCAGCCATCCTCAGCGGCGGAAGAGAGAACCTTATCCATGCTCCAAGCTAGGGCAAAAGCTTTAAGCACAGCAGGTACAATTTCACTCACTGCACTGCAGCGAGGGAGCTGGCAAGCGGCATGACTCACAGCCCTGAAATGAATTAGCACCTTCAGTTTATCCTGGATGTTTTGCCTGAAATCCCCAAGGTGTGATTTAATGCTCTGAGATATCTGTTTTCCCCACTCTGCGCTGATTGCTTCAAAACATAAAGAAACCATGTGGGACCATGTGTAAAAGGAAATCAGAATGAGAGGTATCAAAGTGCCTGCGCTTATGGTAAGGGACTGCAAATGGCTCCTGGATCTCTCCTGCCAGCTCTCCCATCCCCAACCCTTGTGCTCCAGCCAATTTAATTTTTTCATGATGAATCAGTACTGGGAAGCTGTTTTGCTTCTTGGCAATTGTATTTTTTTCCCCTGCAAAAGCAGTAAATTCGATGAACTACGCAATGAATTATTGTTGTTATTTCTCAATTCCATTTTGGCCACCATGGTGTTCAGCGATTCATTTTTTTCCTAAAAATAAGTCTTTAAAGCCTCATTTAAAACTAATGGCATGATGGCAACTGAAAGCTGGTGTGGTGTTAACTTTGGAAGAAAATAGGCAGGGGAAAAAAAAGACAAATCATGTAAAAAATAGCCAGTTGAGAGAACAGCAATAATTAGCTGCATTCTGAACATTTTTCTCCTGTCGTTATGGGGAGAAAGTCTCGGAGAATTTCACACCAAGTTTTCTCTGGTTTTGTAATTGTTTTGGGACCACGTTTGAAAGGCAGAGCTGGAGTTCTGAAAAGCTTTCCAAGAACTGCTCTGGCATCCCCTGTGACTGATGCTCTTTAGAGCCACAGGCACATTTGGCAGAGAGCGAGGGGTGTTTCCGGTGCTGGGTCTGGTCCAAACCCTGCGTCTGCACTGATTTAATAACGGAGAGGTTTCCGCAGCCGCGATGGTGCTGATGCAGGACGCCCGGTCTTGTGCAACTGGCAGCCTGATGCTGACTGGTGCAAACACAGCCGACCGCCCTGTAAACCCCATCCACTCAACCCTCCTCCCCAGCCTGCTACCACCCAGCAGCAGCTCCCTAAAAGCAGGCTCCACGGGGCAGAACGATTACCAGGAGGACCCAGTTTTTTCCAGGTGGTAATTTGTTCACGTGGCCACTCACTGAAGAAATCTACGGAAATAGTTTTACCAGCTGGTAAAAATACACCTGTAGAATCATTTATTCTTCTCCCTGCATGGGAACAATGCTATTCCCCATTTAAAAGTATTTTTCAGCATAGCTACATTGGTTGGAAGAGTGGAAGCAGAGCGCTAGCACATGCAAACTGATACGGGTCGTCTGGGAAAGCTGCTGCTGTAGATTTATAGTGACCAGGTTGGCATAGCTCAGCCCATGCAGGGATTTGTCTCATCTTGACTGCGAGACAAACAGGTTTCCACTCCAGAGGATTATACAGCAAAGCCTTTAAGTGGGACCGAGCCCTGCAGGTGGTTTCCCTGGGAATGGGGAAGATGCAGCATGACCCCCGACCCTTGCTGTGGTACGCAGAGCGCTTGGCAGACCCCCTGGTCTCATTAAAGCAAGGCAGGGGTTTTCTACTGGTGCAAGATTGCCATCCAGGGGCTGCGGTCCTGCTGGTTAACTCTGCCAGGCTGCAGGCTGTCTGCTGGCGTCAGGCTCCCCTGCTGCCGTTTCAGACATCACCTGCCCCTCTGACCTCGCTGCAGAGCCGGCACAAGCTCTGTGTCAGCAGCTTGGCTGAACCAAAGGTGTTGGTCACCCAGGTTGCCCTGTTCCCCTCCCACCCCTGAGACGTGCTGCAGGACCAGATGCTTTAGCAGTGCACATCAGCCCAGCTCTGCTCCCGTCACTGGCCTTGTGCCCGTTTACCCCAGCCAAGGTCTCTCCCACAATGCCAAAGGACCCTGTGAGCCCACAAGCCGGTGAACCATCTCTGCTCATTTCCAGATAAGCCTTTCAACCCAGGGTGAAGGATTTCCCCCTCTGACCCATGAAATAACCTCTCCCTTAACTGTCAGGACAGCCATGAGCAAGCCCGGCTGAATCACGTGCTGCTTCAGGCTTTGTAGGTTTTGGAGGAAGAAGGATGCTGAGGTTAGCCTCAGGCAACATGAGCAAGTTTGGGGAACACTTGCCGTTTCTAAAATAAGGAAAGAAAAGAAAAATCTGCTTTGTCTGTGGTGAGGTGGCTGTAGCCAGGGAAATCGTTGTGCTGGGACAGTTTTATTGCACATGGCAGAGAGGGGTCAGGAGGGAAAGATGAGATGGACACAGCTCACCAAACATCCGCTGAGATGGTGGTCAGCCTCTCCAGTACAAGGAGGAGTGGAACACACCTTCATGCTAAATCCCATCTCTGCTGCTAATATCGAAGATCCTCACCCCCACTCCAAAGCATGACATTTATAATTCCTCCTGACACCTCACCAGCCTCCCTTTCCCTCCTTAAAACAGCTCACATCTCCCCTGTGTCCTCTCGGTGCCTTATTACCCTTGTCCTGTTTTTTTTTCTCAAGGGTCTGGCTCTTTAGGAGGCTGAGCATCTCCGTTTGCTCACCCTGGCTGCTGTCCCCAAGCCCCCATGTCCCTCCCGACTGCACATCCCCCAGCCTCCCCCGTCATCCTGCGCAGCGACAGAGCAGCCTGTCAGGAACGGGCAGATGTGACATTTCCCTTTGGCCAAACACCTCCATCTTCTGAAATGCCACAGCTGCCGAGCAATTACCCAGCACACACAGCAGGCCAGCGGAAGGCAGTTAATTGGGGACACACTGATGACAAAATGCCACCGTCTCGTTCCCCCCCCGCCTCCCACAACCAGCCTGTCATGTGTTTTAAAGTGCAATCTCAGGCCAAATTCCCCTCCATGTGCACGAGGCCTGAACCACCAAAACACACCGACAAGGGGACTGAAGTCATTTGGGGACACAAGGGTCCCTGCAACAAAGAGGTACCCCAGGAATGGCTTTGGAAGAGAAACAAACAGGTTTGTCCCATGACCGCCTGCAGCTAGCCCAGATCTCACCCCAAACTTCCTCTGCACTGAAAGGGAAGAAGTGGAAACCAGATGTCCTTCCCTACATCGGGACGTGTTACACCTTAGAGGGAGAAGTGACAGAAACGGTGTGCAAACCAGCAGGTACGTGGCTTTTGTACCTCAGAGGGAGAGGTGAGAGAGTGGAGGGTGCGGTGATGCCAATGTTCCTCCATGTCTTCCCACCTTCTACACTACTAAGACTCCCCAGAGCAGCTTTCAAGTAGCATCACATCCAAAATCCCACCTGAAAGGCATGAAATTGGACCAGGACAATCTCCCTTCTGGCCGGAGGGAAAACAGAGTAAATCCACTTCTGCATCCCTGCTTTTAGTGGCATGCAGAGCTTCTCCTTGGGAACAAGCCACCTAGGGAAGACGAAGACCCAGCCTGTACCCTGTGGCTGCCGTTTCGCCCCTTGGCAGCAGTGAGCCTGTGACTGCCAGCAGCCAGAATTAACGGGGACTTTGTTGTCCCCCAGCAGAGCTGGGGCTGCCAGCTTGGAGCATCCCGCACCAATACCGTCAGCCAGCCACACTTCCAGCCTCCTCTGTCCGTCAGGACATGTGGAGCCCACCGAGGTCCTGAGGGAGGGATGCCCCCATGGCACAGCGAATGCCCCTGGTGAATCCCAGGGCTGAGTCAAGTAGCTTTGTGTTTCATCTGAAACTGCTTCGAGGCATGACCCAAGGCTCCGGCAGCCCCGCCAGGCAACACATCAGCTCCATCCCTTGAACTCATCTCCCCAAACGACAAGAAAGCAGCTAAGCAGCAGGGCTAATAGCAGCCGTGGTGGCTGCCAAGCACTGCAGGTCAGCAGCAGAGGGGTTAGTGCTGTTAGCAGCTGCTGCACCTCCTAAGGCCAAACTTTTTAAGGGGTGCACCATATACCCTGGGGGTTGGCAGCTGGAAAGGCCAAATCCCAGGGACAGGCATCCCTGCTCAAGTAATGCCTCAGATAAATCGCGAGACGTGATGTATAAATCAGGGCTGAGATGAATTAGTGGAGATGGAAAGGAGCTGAGAACTGAAGCAGCAAGGTGGGACAAGGGTTAGACCTTGGAACCACAAAACTACTTGGAAAACTGGAAAGAAGCTGAGTTGGTTAGCTGAGAGAAGAGTGCGCTGCAGGGATGTGATGGCCACCTCCGACTAGCCCAACAGCTCAGTTCCTGGAGGAAGGACAAGGAAGCTGATGACCTACCAGCTCTCATTTCTCACAAGCACAGAATACTTGGGAAAGGTTCGAGCACAGAAAAGGACAACATCGTTTTCCACACCCTCTAGGAGCAGGACAAGGAATCCCAAGCTCAGTTTGCAGCAAGGAGCGTGTGACGGACACTGAAGAACACCTGTAACAGGAAGGGTTGTGATCCTTGGGATCACAAAGTTCAGCAATACCAACCCTGAGGTGCACCAGCGGCTTGGGAACTTGCACCAGTTACCAGCCATCCTTCCCACAAAGAACCAGAGCACACTCACCTATCCTGGTGGGGAAGATGTCCTCGTTGTTAATGAGCATCTCAATCCAGTCCATCAGCATACACATGTACTGCGGGGCTGACAGTTTGGTGGGCTTCTTGTATTTGCTATCGTCCTGCCACCTGTACTCATACTTGAGCCCGCCTGACATGATGGGGCAGCTCTTCTCCGTGCAGTACTCCGACATGGTGCCGTAGATGAGGTTGATGCGGTTGAAGAAGTCCACCACGTGCACGGCGATCCAGTCGTTGATGCTCTCTCCGGGAGGCAGCTGCACCACTGCTTTCAGGTCCAGCCCAGACTTGAGGGAGGCCTGAGCTTTCTTGTACAGCTCAAAGCGCTGGGTGCCCGGCTCAAACTTCTTTCGGGGGCGAAACGTCTTGTCTTTGTTGAAGACTTGCTTCAGACACAACGCCATCGTGGGCAGGGCTGGCCAGGGTGAGGGCAGAGGCTCGGCGCCACATGAAACCCAAGGCTGGGGTCTTCAGGGGTGGAGGTTTCTGAGAAGAGAAAGAGAAATCTCGGTCACCTATGGAGGTGGCCGCATGTGTGGGCACATTTGCAGGGATGAATTTGCACGAGGACGCTGGCTGGTCCAATGGCTGTGGCAGCGCATGAGGACAGAGATTTGGGGTGAGCCACTGGCCCTTCAACAGTCACCGAGGTGACCTGGAGCAGCTGCTGCCACCTCGCACAGCAGCTCCCAGCACCAGAGAGGGCAAGCAGCTCTGCACATGCCCCATGCAAAGCTCGATGGCAGACAGAGCCCTTCCTCCCTCCTGAGCGCACCAGGGGCTCATCGGGCTCCAGCCAGACTCCCCTCCAGGGCTTTCATCAATACCTGCTTCAGTAGGGCAGAGCCAGCATACCACTGGAGCTCACCAGCCCACACAGTCCCAACCTGATGGCCTTTTCCTCTTCCAGCAAGGGGGAAGCGTTTCTTTCCCAGGGATTTCTCAGTACGAATAACCCCTGCCGCGGCGGCTGGTGAGCAATGCCCTGGGGACTTGACTGCGACCGCAGCTGGCTGCTGGTTCACACAGCCCCAGCGCTGAGATCAATGGGAAAAGGGGGGATTATTTTTGTTGTTCTGCCCCGTGTGTTTGTTCAAAAGAACAAAACCCGCATTCGAAGGAGGGAAATGGCAGCCCAGCACAGCAGCGCGACGTGCCAGGATGCGGCCGGCCCTCCAGGCGCACACAATGCACACAGGAGCAGTTGGGGTAGCGATCCGATGCTCCCGATGACTCCGTCTGGAAGTCACAGCTCAGCACAGCGCTGAGCTCACCCCTTCCTGCCCAAGGTTAGCAGCACAGATGAGGACTGTGGTATTTCCCTTTTTTATTTCTTTTCCTCCCTGAAGTTCCAGTCAAATCCCATCCACCTCAGACTGTACAGGACAGGCTGAAATACCCTTGTGTCACCTGCGCTCATCACTGGTGGTGTTAATGTGAGATCAAGGCCCTCTTGTGCTAAATGGTTTGCTGAGACTTAGGGAAGAGAAAGTCCTCCAACACCCTCCCCCTGATGGGAGGAGATAAAGAGATAAAAAAAAGGAAGAAAAAGATTCACAGGAAGAAGTGACTTACCCAAAGTCACAAGCAGGAGGAAATGGTGCCCAAACCAAACCTGGATGCACGTTCAACATCAAAAAGACAGCTTTCAGCCAAAAGCTTGCTATATAAACTCTGTTTTGTAAACTTAGTCCTGAGCCACAAGCAGATCCTATTTTGCCCAGCAGAGACCCGCTAAACATCTTGCAAAGGAATCCCCATGATCTCCACAAAGTCCATCACTGGGAGGCAGCAGGACCTAGTGATCACCCCAAACACCAGCAGAATCTGCCCTGCAGGGGTTTCTACACCACAGCCAGCATGGGGGAAACCCTGCCGTGGGTGCAAGGCCTGGTGTGGGTGCAAACCCTGACGCGGGTGCCATTAGTGCACTAACCACAGCTTTTCCCGTGGGCTGAAGTGGTGCTTTGCCACCGTTACGTAGCTCACAGCATGGTGGTACCAAACCCCAGGTACAACCAGACCTGAAACTGCATGGGTTTAGGTGCTTTTTGCCCCACAGAGGAGGTCACAGCCATCACACAGTGTTATGCAGAACAACTGTAATACCAAGGTATCTGCACACTGGCAGATACATGGCTGGGTGGGATTTTAACAGCTCCAGCCCTGTTATCCTCATTTATTGCCAAAGGAAAATAACTGGAAGATTTTTTTTGGGTGCTTTTTCCTCCCCTGCCCCAAGCAGCCGGCTCCAGCCATGTCAAAGAGCTTGTTCCCCACTACCAAAAAAGAGCACGAGCTCTCCAAAATGCCAGCTGATGGAGGGAGCTGGCATCATGTCATGGCTCCTCCTATCCCAAAGGGAAAGGTCCTTGGTACAGCAGCTCTGAGGGAGCCCAAGGGAGCCCAGGGGACTCGGCACAGAGAGGCTGTAAAGAAAAGCTCTTATCCAGGGCTTCCCACCCATCTGTCACATACTCAAGGCACATCCTGTTGATACCACCTCTGAAAAAAGCCTCCCGGGGAGTCTGCTAATGCACAACAGTTTCTAAAACACATACATAAATGTATGTGTATGCATATGTGCAGCTACTGCAATGGGGATCCTAACCTAGTAATGTGGGAAGTGGCAGGATGCCCATCGGGATGAGGCATGCAGCAGGGTTTGCCCATATGGAGGTAGGCGCCACAGGGCTGAGCAGTGCCCGGCCCTGCTGCCAGAGTGGGATGGAGGGGGCCAGCTGCCCCTCTGGTGCTTCCCCCCCTCAAAGCATTTGTCACTGACTGGCTCTGCCACCAAGCCATGACGTGGGGCTGCCCCTGCCTTGCTGCTGTCCATACCCTCGTATATGGATCATTTATCCTCTCTCTCCCCTCTGTCAGCGGCCAGGGGCACTGGGCTCTGGCTGAAACATAAAGGCCATTAAAATGAGCAAAAATAAACAATCACGCACCTAAGGTGAAGTCAGGATTTTCCCATCTGACACTTGGCAGCTTCCCAGGATGGGAGCGATGCAGCACTCACTCATCCCCATCCCCAGCCAGCCCATGACCCCCGACAAAGCCAAGCAGCCCCTTCACCCAGCACCCAAATAGAGCCCAGGGGCTGCCACCCCACAGGGCAGGACAAGCATCGCATGGCCTCATGCCAAGCCCGTCTCCTCAGTCTCTGCTGTGTGGGTGGAGGATGGACAACCCTGTTATTCCTGCATTGGACTGGACCAATCCCACAGGCCACAGCCCCGCCAGGTTAACATCAATACAGGCAGGGACTGGGACCTAACCCAGGAGGTTTCTGGGGATTTCAGCAAGGCAGGTTGTGCCAGCAGACATTCCTCTGTGTTGCTGTTTCTGCTGGCCTGGGCTCCGTTCGCCCTGCTCCAGGAGCTGCTGCTCTTTGCAGGCTTCTCCATGCAGAGACTGGGTTGTTGTGGGGTGATGAGGAGCCTCCCTGGCAATGACATCCCATCAAACACATCACTTGCGGGCCATCAGCAGTGAAATCTGTTCTCCATGAACACGGGGAGGTTTCTGTGTTCCTGTACTCTGCAAATATTGAGCCACTCACTGGGACATAAACTCTGCATCTCATCTCCCGGAGGCATCCTACTGCCCCATAACTCATCCCACAACTGCATCTCTGTCATCCACAGCTGGATCTATGTTACCCGGCAAGCTGCTCTCACTCGGCAGGCAAGTGAGAACATCCTTCACGCTTTAGTACCATCCTAATAAACCACTAATTAAAAAAAAAAAGAGCAATAAACCTGCTAAACATCTGCCAGCTGTTTTCCTACCAGGCATCTGTTGGAGATTCCCAGGAAGGGGGGAGCAAAACCTGTTGCTGTCCAAGAGCTTGGCGCAGACCTGAGCCCACGGGATGCCAGCACGGCACCACAGCCTTTCTGCTCCCTGGGAAGCAGCACACGCTGGTGTAACGCAAGCAGCTTTGCTTTCAGGATCCTCGCCAGCATCGCCACCAAATAACCAAGTCATCAAAAGGCTTTGGGAATTTTTACTAGAGAAAAATGTTCTCTGGAAGTTAAATTTAACATAAAGCCAAAAACACATCCTGGGATTTACAACCCAAAGAAGCAGGGAGAGGTGTCGGGCCAAAACCAAGATTTGTTCTCCACCTCGCTCCAAAGCTTTCGCTGCCCAAAGATCGATGTTCAGGGAAGGATGTGAGCAGGGCAGGGAGGGAGCTGCACAAAGGGGCTTTGGCTCCTGGGGTGCCAAGATGGAACACACCAGCTCAGAGCAAGCAGGCTCTGCAAAGTCACCAATGCCTCAGTTTCCTCTTGGGTGGGGACCCAGCACCCGCCCACGCTTTCTGGGAAGAAAGGCAAAGTCCTTTGGGAATGGACCCACATGCACCCCAAGTCCAACTGGCAGAAAAGAGCATCAGCAGCAAATGCAAGACTGGATTTTCCCAGGGTCCACCTTTATACATCCAACTCAGCCGGTGCTCTTCCATCACTGGCCGAGAATTTGGGACAGGTCCACACTAACAGGCGGAAAATGGGAAATCTTCCAAGGTTTAGCTGCAGTGCAGAGTTCAGCTGAGCCTGACACTCCAAGCTGTGGTGTTCCTGGAAATCAGGCTGTGGTCCACTGGGGCTTAGGGTGGGATAGGAGACCTGTCCAAATCCAAAACTCTGCTCGCATTGCCCATTTTGGGAAATCCAAAGGGCGAGCTGCCATTCAACAAGCTTAGGCAGCAGCTTCCTACAACATGACCGTACACATCCCACGGTCGGCCTGTGCCGGCGGGGCCTGGACCGGTGCCGTGGCGACAGCCTGAAGGTCTCTGCCTTCAGTTCCCACGGGCAAAATCAAAGCTTCCTGGAGAGGAGCCTTGGCGAGGGCTGCAGCCCCACTTCACCGCGCGCAGTTCCCATCACGAGGTTGTGCCGGCACCCCGGGGGCTCACACGTCCCTTTCTGAAGCATCTGCAAACCCCCAAAGCAAACCTCATCCTGTTCCCAGGAGCAAACAGAGAGAGAAGCAGGTGCCTATGGAGCCAGAGGTTTTCCCCCTGTCACCCCGTGTCCCTGCTGAGGACGGTCGGAGAAAGATGAGCATAGCTCCCGGATGGAAAGAAGCCGCAGCTTCCCACAGGACATCCACGCCATGGAGTGCTCGGTGCTTACCCCATCCATGCACCCAAAATAGCCTCGGCTGTGCAGAGGGTTGGATTCAAACCCAGCAGAGTGGCCACAAAACCCCATCCACAGCTGCGATGCTGCTGGCTTCAGTCCTGCCCCTGCTGCTACCAGCAGCAGCAGAAGCCAAACTCACTTGGGTTTAGCAAGAACCAACCGAGCACACAGTTAAGCTCTGCAAGGGCAAGGCAGAGCTGCTGCCAGGGATGTAGCAGGCAGAGACACATGAAAAACTGATTTCCTAGATTGTTGGCAGCTCCAGAGATGAAAGGAAATTAACTGGATGGGCGGTTGTAAGTTCAGGGTCAAACTAAGTCACTAATTTCAGATTCAAGAGTTGTTTTGGTTTTTTACTTAAGCTTTTTTTTTTCTCTCTCTCTCTTTTTATCATTTGAAAACCACAGAGGAACAGGGCAAGGCAAGGCTTTGTTGTAAATTAAAAACAACTCTGAAAGGTCAGTTTAGAAACTGGCAAACAAAAGGGGAAAGCAGGCAGAGCGGCGGGAGCGGGGCTTCCTCCCTCCCAGTCCTGCAGGCAGCAAGGCAAGGTCACCAACAAAATCCTTTGGTTTTCACCCCAAATATGGTTTAGTCAGAAACCCACCAGGAAAGATCAGACACAACACCAGTCTCCAGGGTGATGGGCACTGAGGAGGGTCCTGCGCTCCCTGCCTCAGTTTCCCCAATTTCAAAACTCCTCTCCCTCCCCAGGCTGCCTTTATATTAAAGGCTGCGAAAGCAAAGGCTTCAGGGGCAAAAGTGCCTTGTGAGTGCCCCAGGAGGCATTAATGGTGAATAAGGAGAAGGGAAGGCTCTGATATCAGCACCTCCCGAAACTTTGGTGCCAAGCGCATCATCTCTGGATCCAGCCCGAGACAGTTACACACTCACAGAAGCATCTGCCTGGAAACTGCTGGCAGCCGCTTCAACAGCTAGCTCCAACCCTTCCGGCCGTGTGACAGCCGGGGAGCACAATGAGGGGCCCAACACCTAGGGCAATCCCCAGGGGGCTCTGGCTCCCACTGCTTTAGGAAGAGGCTGTGGAAGGGGAGCCTGCAGATCCATGCAGCTCCAGGCACCACAGAGCAAAGTGTAGGGTAAATACCACCAGCTCTGCAAATGCCCCTCGGGGTTCCCCAGAGCATCTTGCCTTTGGCTGCTCAGATGTCTACTTCTTCCCTGCTTTAGGGGGTTCCCTTCTCCCCACCACAGGCAGCGTAGAAATCCCACCTCCAGCAGAGGAGCAGGGCAGGCACCAGCTCAGGCACCGTCTGCCCGAGCCTGCAACAGCCAGTCAGGCTCCAGATGGACAGTCTGAGCCCAAACCTGCTGGCCCTGGGGCTCAGCTGGCTTTTTGCTGCCCTGGGAAGCATTCCTGTCTGGCTGCTGACTCAGCAGCCCTGACTATGAGCTTCCCTTCCAGCCCTAGAGATGTCCCGTTGCAAAATTTGGTCTTCAACCTGTCCCGGAGCACCTTTGCTACCAGGGCTGCTTCTTGGTGGACTTGGAAGTGTATCAGAAGAGCCCCAAAGGCCAAAGCTGCCTCCCCTGAGCATCCTCTGCACGGCTGCCCACTCAGCCCCAATCTAGCCAGGGGCTGTGGGCATATGGGGCTCCTAGGAAGGGGAGTGTATCCCCTCTTTTCCAGCCTCTGCAATAGCCACGTCTGGTTCTAATCATCCAAGGAAGAGGGGTTTCAGAAGGATGATGCTGGGGAGTACAGACTTGGGGCTCTGGCCCCACTCCCTCTGTGCTTCCTGCTGGAGCCAAGACCCAGCTGGGCTGTCCGTGAGAAATGGGGTTATTGGCTGCCAATCCCAAATATAACCCAAACGATGGAAAATTCCAGGAAACGAGCCAAGACAAGATGCTGGGAGGGGGATCAAGGCCCAACACACAGGCTGGGGGAGCTGCAGAGAAGCCCTGAGCTCTCAGCAGCAACTCCCCGCCACCAAACCCTCCTTGTGTAACCCCCCGCCGGTGCCACGGAGACCCACAAGAAGTGCAGGCATCCTCTGAGGCAGCCCCCGAGCCTCCATCGCCTGAGCAGCAGCAGGACTCAGCCCCCCCATGCCCTGGTCACGCTGGTGCTTCCCCTGGCTCTCCTGGTGCTCGGAAATCCCCAGCTTGTGCAAAATGGACCCAGCGTGACTTCCCGGAACCAGACCACACGTTGCCCCCCAGGCTGGCCCTGCTGTCCCCCCAGCTCTGCCCTGCCCTTTGCCCTGCCTCCCCGCTGTGACACTGGCAAAGCAGCAGCTCCCTGGGGACCCCAGAGTGGCCCAAAGGCACCCAAAAAGTTCTCCCCGAGTCACCCAAGATGCCTCCAAGAAGGGCAGCAAAGCCTCATCTCTCCTGGCTAGAGGCAGCCCGTCCAGTTCATTTTGGGGGTGATACCCAGTGGGGCTGGGGGATCTTTGGGGGTACCTCATTCCTGGGGGCTGGGATCTCGCTGTCGCCACCAGTGACTTGCTGGGAGCACTGCAAAGAGGTGTCCGGTGGCCTCCGCGGCGCCCGACGTCTCTGGGTGAGTCCCGAGGGTGATTACTCTGCTGTCAGAGCCGTAATCTCAAACTCCGGGAGCTCCAGGCCTGCGAGCTCAGGGAAGAAGACGAGAGGAGATAAGCCAGCGGCTGAAAACCCATCTCCACCGCCCGGCTCACCCGGTTCCCCCCGCCCACAACTTTCCGCCCTCCCTCCGACACCAGCAAAGTCGCTGCCGGGACTGTCCCACTCGGGAAACGGGTGTCAGCCCACGCCGTGTCCCCCCTTCCCCTGCACGTCCCCCCCTTCCCTGCCCACTGCCGGCCATCTGCATGGATCCCCTGCCCTCACGGGCCCTCCCACGTCCCCGAAACAGGCTCCCTCAGTATTTACACGCGGAAACTGAGCCGAGACACGATGGAGGAAGGGGAAGAGCCTTCTGCAGGCGTCCGTGCCCCAGCTGGGGGAAGGATTCCTCCCTCCCAGGCTAACCCCAACTAGGTCTTGCCCGACTTGTGCTTAAAGGCACCCCAGGAGCATCCCTGGGGATGCAAAGGAGCACAGCACCGGATTTTCCACCCCCAGCACTCACCTTAAACCCCGCACACCCAGCTTTCAAGCCCCAAATCCCTCCACTGCACTTTCTGTTCTTATTGGGAGGAAAAAAAAAAAAAAAAAACAAAAAAAATTAAGAAGAAAAAGAAGTCCGAGTGAAGCTTCTGGTCGGGACTGCGGATGCTTTGGGGATGGCAACGGCAGGGAGAGCCCCCGGCATGCTCTGATGCTCGCTGGGGTTTCGTTACAGAGACGCGGGGCCGAGGGTTTTTCTCCAGCCGATGATGTCACATCCTGACCCGCCGGCAACTCCAGCTGTCCCTGGAAAACTCATTGGGAAGCTGGCCGGCCGGCGGGCACAAACACCCACATCCACACCCATGCACCAGTCCTTTCTGGCACACGGTCCCACACCACCGCCTGGCTCCAGGCTTCCACGGGACAGCAGCGCACTGGGGGAAAGATGCAATCCTGCAGTATTTCCCTCCCCTCCATCTTACACACAGTCCCTCTCCCCTCTTCCTCCCCCCTCTGCGTGCAGACACAAGTCAGCCAGAGGTTTCAGTGCCAGGCCAAGCTGGATGCCATCCAAAACAAGAAAAGCCAGAGAGAGGGGAAAGGAAAACCCAGAAAAACTCTCCCTGTGCAGAGCAGGCTTACCACCTGTCCGTCTCGGCGGTGGGGGAGTTCTGAAGCACGCTGCGGTATTTAAACACTGCTGGGGAAAAGCAAGCCTGCACCAGCACGCTCAGCAACGAGAGCGGCCAGCCGGCGTGGGATGGCTCGGCGTGGGCATCAGGGTCAGACGCCCGGGTGGGGATGTAAATCCGGCGGTGCACCCCACGTGTGATGCTTACGGGTGTCGCGGTGAGGTGGGAGGCAGCAGCACGGTCCCGCGTCTTTCCCGGGGGAGCAGCCCTGGTCAGGTGAGAGGCAAGCGTTGCTGGAAATGCCTGCGAATTGTTTGGCACCGGGACAGTTCTAGTGAGGGAAATGTTTCTAGGCTTTGCTTAAATGCGCGTTGAACTCAGGTTTGGCGAAGCGTGTGCAGGTGGTGGGGCGAGGGTGGGGGTAAGAAGCAGCAGGAGTGTGAGAAAGGAAACCGCAAACCCAGCAGCCTCAGGCGATGGGAGGATCTGGCCACTGGGTTGGTCTGGAGCAAGCAGGAGGGTTTAGGATGAGGGGTTGGTTCCCTGAACCCCGCCTGGCTTCCCCTGCTGCTGGGGCCATGGATTTACCTTCCGATCCCATGCAGACTGTGCACCCAGTTGGACACATCCCTTGTGGGATTGGGACTCCTACCCCATAACGGGGCTTCTCAGCTACTAGTTATCCCAGGGGTTGCCGTTGAGGCACAAGGTTCAGAGACAGTCTTTAAAAATGAAGTCACCTGCCTGGCAATGACAAACATCCTCAATTATCCAGCAGCATCCCAGCGCGGACAGTGACGATGGAGCTCAGCCCGGGGCCTACAAGACATGCTGCTCTCCCTCCCTGTGCTGGTGCGGGGCCCAGCACAGCACTGGTTTGGTGCAGGTGTGATAGAAACTACTTGCCACCTGCAGCAGCATCTTATTAGGAGAAAAGAAGACAACAAAGGGCCTGTAGCATCTGGCAGCAGCCGCTAGCAGATTGCTTTTGGATGGAGCCGAAGGGAATCAGGGCTGAACATCTGCTGATGGAGTCTTGCACACCCCAGCAGCCCCTTGCTTTCCTACCTGTCCCCGTTTGGGATGTGGTTGAAGGGCAGGTCGTGGGCCAGGCAATGGGAGAAGGATGCGTTGAGGATTCACCCATGCTTGGCACCCATCACGATGTGAGACGGCTGAGATGCCTCACACCTGCGAAAAAGGGAAAACCTGGAGGCAAAGCACCCTGCACGCTCGGCTGTCAGGGCAGGAGGGAAGCATGAGCTGAGGAATTCAACTGTCTGGCTGCTTCCCAAGATGACCAGCAGCTGATTCAGTCCAACAGCCGCAACCCCAAAAGCTGGCCTCTGTGTGTACATCCTCCCCAGGACCTGTGGGCTGCTTTACAGAGGCAGAGCCTTTTCCACATCAGCCTGGCCCCCGCTCCTCTCACAATCACTGCAGATAGTCTCAGGCTGAAGCAACACCCCTACAATCAGAATCTGGCCCAAGGAGCTCAGCAGGCTCCTCCTGGCTGCTGGTGACCCAGCCCTGTACCCAGCTCCAGCAGGTTCAGGCACTGGCAGCAGCTCCACAAAATCTTTTTTGGCACCTGGGGGAGCATCCCCAACACAGGATGCTCCCTGCTTGCACGTCACAGCCACCCCGAGTCCTGGGAAGGGCTGAGCAACCTTGCTGTCCTCCACTCTGTGGACCCAGCAGGCATCAGCATCCGTGCTCCTTCCCAAGGGGTACAGGAAACTTCAAAATGTCCTCAGACCTTGTGAGCAGGAGGTCTGCAGAGCAGATGTAACCCCTGACAGCTAATGCCAAGCCAGGAGGAAAGTTTCAACTGAAACCCCAGCAAAAAACAGGCACAAATCCAAAACTGAGGGGGCTTGGCCATATAGCAAAGACCCCAGAGGGAACTCATGGCTGGGATTTACATCCAGGCAAGATGAAGCCAAAATACTTCAAGGCAAGATGGGGTCCTCCCAACCCTCAGCGAACTGGAGCCAGAGGAGAGGGGCCAGTAAAACAGCACGGGGGCTGAGGTTGAGTCAGCTGCAGCCCTGCAAGTCCACGGGGGGAGCAGCCTCTCGCGCAGTTCTCCCCTCACACCGCACTTCAGGTCCTGGAAACCTCGCCAAGTTTTCCACGGGCTCCTCGGCTGTGGTCCAGAGCCACACAGGGTCCCACCTGCAGGGAGGGAGGGCAGGAGTCACTTGGGAGAGAGGAAAAGGTCTGAGGGACAGGTCTGGGGCAGGAGGGATGTGTTATTGTGAAGAGGGCATTTGTCTGCCCCGGAGGAAGGAAGAGGGGGGTTGGCCCTGCTCCTGCAGGCAGGTGCATGGCTGAATTTATCATGGGGGAAGGAAGCAGGGAAGGAAGTCCAGAGGGCTGGCTGGCTCCCTCAGTCCTTGGCAGTCATGGGAAGAGGCCCAAAAGCAATGTGGCTTTGCACAACTTGGCAGGACACACTGCGCCAGTGGGTGGGGGTGCAGTGAGCCCCCCAACGGCTGCAGTGTCAGGCCGGGCTCCCCCCAGCCATGCAATGCCTGGGATAGCGTCACCCCGGCAGCCAGCACCCCGGCACCCGACCACCACGGAGGTGTGTGTTCCCAGGCAGGGTCTGAAGGCTCCATGTGCCTCTGCAGACCACAGGACATGGCAAAAGGGAGCAGTGGGTTTGCTCTGGTTATTCCCAGAGAGACAAAGGGAAGGCCCAGGGAAGTTTGCCACAGTGCAAACTCAGAGACAGGGAGTGGGAACTTCCTCAGCCCTGATCAGAGGGGACTGGAGTCTTGCACAGGGGAAAAAAATCAGGCACAGATAAAAAACCACTGGAGTCAGCATTTTAAACGAGGCCAAGAACATCATCCTTCAATCCACACTTCCCTGATTGCCGCGGCAGCTGCCTTTCACAAGCCAGGGTGTCTCCCCAGGGAGCAGGACGGGCTCTGGGCTTCATGCTGACGCTACATCTCCCCGACAGGAGTGGGTGGGCAAGCCAGGGGTTTGAGACCTTGATAAGGAAGAGCTGCTGGCTGCAAAACATGCTCCACCTCTCCTAGCAGGAACTGCTGCCACATCCCTGGCCCTGGGCTCTCCACCAGCCAGAGGCAGACCACAAGGAGCAGGGAGTGAAGGAGGTGGCTCCCGCAGTGCCTGGTTCAGCCGTGAAGTCCTGGCTAGAAGATGCTTACAGGGGATGAAGCCTACAGGGGGAGACTTGGGTTTCTCCTCCATCAATGTGCCACTGGAGAGCTAAAGACGCAGCAATGCATCCAGCTCGGGAAGACCCTGGCCCACAAACGGCTGGAAATCAGTAGTGACCTGGAAAACTGTTGTGGGATGTTTGCCCTCCCCAGGCAGCTAATCTAGGATTCAGGATCTAGGACTCTGGGCTAGGGGAGCTGTTGGTCTAACTCAGTGCAGCCCAACGCTATATTAACCACAGAGGAGCTGCTGGGGCATCTACATCAATCACA
The DNA here is from genome assembly GCF_000690775.1 of Eurypyga helias. Classification (NCBI taxonomy): domain Eukaryota; kingdom Metazoa; phylum Chordata; class Aves; order Eurypygiformes; family Eurypygidae; genus Eurypyga; species Eurypyga helias. The sequence goes on from NW_010269154.1 coordinate 36,081, forward strand.
GAATCACAGAATGGTTAGGGTTGGAAGGGACCTTAAAGACCATCTGGTTCCAACCCCCCTGCCATGGGCAGGGACACCTTCCACTAGACCAGGTTGCTCAAAGCCTCATCCAGCCTGGCCTTGAACACTTCCAGGGATGGGGCATCCACAATGTTTTTTAGCACAAAGGTCACCTGAGCTCACACAGCTGAGCAGACAGGCTCCTGCACGCTGTGTGCGGGCTGGTAGCTCAGAACAGACCTTCCCCCTAGCAGCTGTACAGCACATAACGCTCACAGTTACCTTCTCACCCCACGCCAAGACTAAGGGTCTTATTTTCACCGGCTCTTAGGCTCAGCACGGATCCCAAGTGCCTCAGACATCTGGCAAACATGCTGAGGCTACACCAGGCAGCCGGCAGCGCGGCTCACGCACGCTGCATACACATGCTGCATCCCGGGCACCAGCAAAGCAGCCACAGAACACCACTGGCCTATTTCTGCAGCAAGGAGGGTTTATGGGGCCAATTCTTCAGCACAGCAAACGTTCTGTGGGACTGACAATCAGGCCTAGAGTTTCTCCTGCACCTTCTTATTTTTGGGGTTTTGTCCCAGTTTCAGCCTCATCTCTACCACAGCAGCAGTCAGCAGAGATCTGACTGCACTGCTCAAGTCCTAACGGTAGTGCAAGCGCACGCGTTAGCCCACACATTTCCAAAAGGAGTTTCCACTTTTCCACGTAGAATTCAGCTTAGGTCAAACCTGCATCCTACAGCCGAGCCACAGAACATTGTCCGTGACCAAGGTGCAGCAGCACATCAGTGGCACAGTCCGTCTGACCGGCTTCCTGGAGAAAACACAGCGGGAACACTCTCCGTGGCTGCAGCGAACACTGTCCTCGGCGGCAGATTTGGGAATTCCTCCCAGGAGGGTGCGTGACTTTCAGCTTCCCGAGCCCTCCGCTCTCTCCCTGCTGTTCACACTCGCAATCCAGCCAGCTCTTTGCTTCTCAGGCAGACGCAAACAGCACCAGCTCACTGACACCAAGTCAGTCCTTTCCGTGCCACCTGGTCTCCCCCGGGTCAAAGGAGGAAAACAGCATGCGCTCCAAGGCACAGGAGCTACGGTAAACAGCCCTTGTTCCCTCCATCTGCCCGTTCCACCTCTGCCAGAGCCAAAAAACGCAGTCTCTTGCAACCTGACTGCTGGTGGCATGATCAACGTTCCCGTTTGGGTGTTACCAAAACCAACGTCCCACCGCATGCAATGCAAGAAATTATTTCTTCTCTTGACTTTGCCTTTCCTGTCTGTCTTGAACCCTTGGAGAAGTCCTTAGCCTGTGATTAATCATGATGGGTTGAGAAAAACGATTCAAAATTACAGGTGACAGCTACAGCCTTTTACTAGAGACTTGAGTCTTTTAAGCTCAGGAAGAGGCTCAGGTGTAGATTTGGAAGCTTTGAATTTCACTCCTGCTGCCCATTACACTCCCAGAGACGTCGTATGATAGCTACATCAAAAATGAATGCAGCAACTTCGACTTCTTCAAAGCAGGAACTGAATAATGAATCCAAACTGCCCCATTTCAGCGAAGGGAAAATGACAAATAGAGCAGGAACGCTCTAGAAGCAGAAAGGCTCTTTAATAAAGGTGATTTGCTGTTCAGGTTGTAACAGCCCCTACCCACACCTCTGACTGTCCCCCCGCAACGCACACGCTCACAGACCCAGGGCAACAGAAACAAAAAGATATTGCCAGGGAGCAAGTCCGCCCAACGTACACGAGTCGCTGCTAAAACAGACCCCAAGAATTACAACCTCACTCTTGACCATTAGCGCTTCACAGAACACGCTGTTCCTGTCCAAAGAATGGGCTGAGGAAGCACGGAGTGACCGTGAGGATTGCAGCATCAGGGTCTACAATTACACTAGCCGATCGTTAAGAGCCCTTTCGAACTAATCAAACCTCCGTATCAGGTCACAGTTAAGTGTAGCACAGGAAATCTGTTACCAGCTGTGCTGGTTTCAGCAGGGATAGAGTTAATTTTCTCCACAGTAGCTGGCATGGGGCTGTGTTTTGGATTTGTGCTGGAAACAGCATGGATAACACTGGGATGTTTTAGTAGTTGCTGAGCAGTGCTGACACAGGGTCAAGGCCTTTTCTGCTCCTCACCCCAACCAGCGAGTGGGCTGGGGGTGCAGAAGGAGCATGGAGGGGACAGAGCAAGGACAGCTGACCCCAGCTGACCAAAGGGGTATTCCAGACCATACGGTGTCATGCTCAGCATGCAAAGCTGGGGGAAGGAGGAGAAAGGGAGGCATGTTTGGAGTGATGACGCTTGTCTTCCCAAGTAACCGTTAGCATGATGGAGCTCTGCTTCCCTGGAGTGGCTGAACCCCTGCCAGCCCGTGGGAGGTGGGAAATGAATTCCCAGTTTTGCTTTGCTTGTGTGTGTGGCTTTTGCTTTACCAATTACACTGCTTTGATCTCAACCCATGAGTTTTCCCACTTTTCCGACTCTCTCTTGTCCGCAGGCGTGCTGGCTGCCTCTACTGGGAGTGAAAACAAGGGAAGCTCAAAGCACAAACGCTTTGGGATGCTTTTGTGGAAGGCAGGTTTGAAAAACCAAACCAGCTGTCATCCTCAAAAGCTGGATTCTTCCCAGCGCTGCCGTGTTAAAGCTGCTGTGCTCACACCGATGCTATTTTTCCATGAGTTGTCACTTGGAGATGGAGAAGCCAGTTGGTGGCTCCAGCTCTGTGACTGTGCCATTCCATCTTGCTTTTATGAAGGACAGTGCCTTTCCCGAGATGGGAACAAGAGCTATTTTCTGTCCCTTCAAATACCATTTGTGGAGCTGGCTGACTAGATGCCAGTCTGAGACAAAATTATTTCTCTAGAGCATGCAATAATTCCTCTACACTATGCAAAAATAAACTCATGTTTACAATATCATGCTCCTCAAGAAAAACATCTCTAAGAGAGAAACATAGCAACAGGGTAAAATGAATGTATCAATTAAGCAGCACAAAATTCCCAGAACAAATCTAGTCACTCTACTTTTTAATCCTGAGAAAAACATGGGCCACAATACATATCTGTGCAAGGAACCTCACACACAAAGTGACAAAGAGGAGTCTGGTTTACACCATCGACCCTGTTCTCTTTTCCTGGTTCCAGAGATGAAGCACCGGACCGTGCAATTACAATGGTGGAGGGCATTTAAAATGCATTTACTGAGAAGAAACATGGATTGTTATCCCTCTCCTGATGTCCATGCAGTCCATTACCTAGCTCCCCTTCTGTCGCTATTTCAGATTTCAAAAATACAACATGCAGCAGTGAGTTACAGGACGGGAAAACGGCTCTTTCTGATGAAGTTACACTCAAGTACAGAGCTCCATCTTGGCAATTAGTTGTTGTCATTCAAATGGCCCAAGTCCTCATCTTGCACCAGTGCCAGACACGCTCCCAGGATGACTCCAGATCCTTTCTGTAGCCAAACCAAATTCATAAAGCAGAAGAGACAAGACCACCCCACCTAAGAACCCCTGCCTGCTGCTGATTCTCTTCACCTTCTACGGCTTGTCAGAAACCTGAGCAGGTCTCAGTGCTCGTCCAAGTCCACTTTGCTCAAGCTCTGCTATAACTGACATGTATTTAAATTCACTAGATCTGTGGTTGAAGGTCTCCACTAGTTCGTAGGTCTCGGAACGATCCGTTGCATAAAAAAGCTGCACCTGATTCGCCAAGCACTGTGCTTCCTGGACCACCTGTGAGTTAAAACAAAGCATTTGTTACCCCTGGGTTTTGCTGTATCTGAGTATCCTGCCACGAAAGACTCCGGAGCAGCTGAAAGGCTGTGGTCCCACTCATCAAATGACTGAACACCTTTGTCTTAACGAACCACCTCCCTCTTGTTCCTGACCCTCTGCAGCACTGTGCCTACAAACTACTCTCCTGTTGAGCATCAGCCTCAAGAGGTCCAAGATGTCTTTCCCAATCCCTGATCACTCTACAGCAGTGGAGATGCACCAAAGTCTTGTATTCCCCATCTTCCAGCTGACCTATTTGCAAAAATTAGTAGTTTGCCCTGAGTTTGCCTGAGACACGCGTTACCATGGACTCCTCTGCGCATCGTTTGGCAACTGGTGTTGGGTAGGTCAGTTAGAGGTGGGATGCTTTAGTTATCTTGTTCCACCGGTATAACCCCTGGTGCTGTTAGTGCTAGCACTGTTACAGATATGCAGATAACAGCACACCTACACGGGGGAAAGAGCAAAGGCACGCCGATACCTAAGACAAAGCTCTGGAGGTCTCCTGATTTCACAGGCAGCATCAAGCTTCACTGTTTTAACTTGCTGACAGGTACCAACAGCTTTCATTTAAATTTGCTCCCATTAATAAGAAAAACAGAAGCATTTCTATTTCTTTTTACCACAATAAACTATAATACCCAGAGTAAGGAGGAAAAACCAAAAGAGAATGAGTGAGCTGAAATCACCAGACAGCTAAAGACTGATGATTTCCCTCTAGATTTCCCTAGTATTAAGTAGATTAGGTTAAAGAAACCCAATAAGATCAAAAGGATCTTTTGAAGACCTTTATTTTGGTTTTAATTCAAAACTCTAGGAGTCACAGCATAAAATGAAGAAAGCCAATAAATAGATTTCTCTTACCAAAAACTTTGAGTCCATTTCTGCTGTCATTAGCACTATCCCTTTTTCCTCCTGCAGCTCAGGATAATGATACAGGACCAACTGGCTAGGAGCAGTTTCACCTTGAGTCTGAAGGAGAAGAATACCCCATAAGTATCCCATAAAGAATTTCAGCTCTATTGCAGAGCGGAAGACTTGATTACAAAACTTTGAGTGTTAACTGCTATGGAAGCAGTCATTTTTCCAGGCTTAAGGGCCAGTTCTACTTAAAAGTTCGTTCTTCCGGGTATTTAGAGAAAACAAGGGATATGCAGAGTTAGGTTGAGCTTCTTCTTGACTAAAGACCATTTTGCATTTAAACAAACCCACAATTTCCAAACAGACATTTTATCTCATAGCATCTACTGGTATTTTAAGTAGCTTGCACAAACATTCCTAAAAAGTTTGGTTCCTTCTGTTTTCAGACTGTTGGACTCCTACCTCATTGTCCTTCAGATCAGAGACACATAATACCCATAAACTTACTAAGTACCCATAATTAATGGCAGTTTTTCCCTGACAATTATTTTCAAGTTAAGCTAGACAACCTGTTCCTTTAACTATTTACAAAATATTATATAATGCAATATGCTGATACATTTCTGCATCCTAAGCCATTTTTGGACTATTTATTTCAACCACTCACCTGAATGTTTATTAGGGAAGTGAAATGCAATTCTGTTCCTGACCACTGCCCCACAAAGAACTCGTAGCCTTCTTTTCTTGGCAAAGCATATAAAAACTGCAGAGAAATGAGAAAAAAGAAACAATTCTCCCTTTCTTGGAACAAAGTAAAGCCCATTGTCATATTGGCCTCCAGCAAAACTGCTTTAGCGAGAGAAGCACACCAGAAAAATGCGTTTTCTTTGCCCTACCGGGAGTGATAGGACAGCGGGAACCAGATCTCCAAACAGACAATAAACCAGCATTACCTTATCAGAACTATTTCATTAACAAATATGCCAGCACATATTTTTATCAGTATGAGGAGAGACAGTCAAAGGAAAGGACAGGACAGTGGAGAACATTCAGATTCTGATCTTTCCTTTCACTTTTAGAAAATTAACAGCAGAAATGGTCAAATATAAGATAAGAAGCGTTCAGGAGTTTTAGCCCTGTAATTTCACCAACTGCTCCAGAACAGGCAACAAGTATTGTCTCTCTAGGGACTTACAGTCTGTTCAGCTCCATAGGCTAAGGACTCACTTATTTTCCCACACCAAAGGGAAAAGGACAGCATGGGAGCAGAAAAACAAGCTGGATACCCGACTAGATGCCAACGCACTGTACAGAAATGCACTTAAAGCTAGAAATAACTTTCCAAGCTCTATTTGATCTTGCTCTTGGAAAGCAAAATATACAGGACCAATCCAGTCAAGTTTCCCATTCAAAACTACAAAAGCACTCAATGCAGTGAATTCTAGCTACTTCCTTTTCATAAAGGAGTGAAGCATTTCACTTCTGTCTCAGCACAGAGAGATCTGCACAAATTCCACATTTCAGTGCACAAATGACTGTAAAAACACACTGCTTTCACCAGAAAACAATGCTACCCCGGCAGCACGTGGTACAAAGCTGCGAAACAGGGGAATTCACTGTCTCCGTGTACACACAATGTAGCGCCAATAGCTACAAACTAACAATTCCTCCAGGTTAAAGCCAGGGTGCTTTAAACAATAAGGACATGAATTAAGCGGCCTACAAGGCTTGGCTCTTCACAACACTGCATGGAAGAGATTTAACCACAAGACATCAATCAATGGGAACCGGAGGCGTGTAGCTAAATCCATTCCCTCGGAGATTCTGCGCTCTCATTACAAAACCCAATCTCTCATTTCTACATATTGGATACCTGGCTCAAACTTAACACATATGAGTATCTGCTGCTTTTATCTGAACACTGAGACAACCTGGATTGGAACACCTGGATTTTACTAATCGAGCTGATACCATGAGTCTGAATACGGCAGGGTCAAATGAATTCAGAGAGGAGAAATGCATTACAGCTACACACTAAGTCTCTGCCATACGTACCGACGGACACTTCTGGGCTCTCTTCCACATTAAATCAAACTTTTCTGCCTTTGGGGAAGGAGAAAGAGAAATTCAATTTTCATAACACAGACGAGGATGCAGAGTTATTCAGAATCTTCTCATTAACCTTCATAGGGTACAATTCCCATCTACAGAAGGTCTCACTGCAGAAACGGCTAACAGTGACTGCATGGAAAACTATATTGAGTTCTTAATTACCTAAATGTCTTTGGTGCCCTGTTTTAACAATGCTGGCTCTAAGATGCAGCAGCAAAAAAAGCTTTATTCCTTGGAAGTGGGGGACCCATACTACAGGCTTACATTATGTCCTTTTTCAGTAACAGTTCCACTGCATCATGTGGTGTCAACAGTTGAGCAAGATGACATATCCCTGGCCTCAAATTGTAGATTTTATATCACAGGCATCTATTCTTCAGTATTAAAATGCAGCCTAGATATTTACTCAAATAACATACTTATTGCTGAGGTTTATATTAAAACCACAAGCTTATTTGGTCATCCTTGATGAAACCTGGCAACCTCATTTGCGTGTCCTCTGCGTTGCCCCAAATCTTTTGCCTGCTCTTCTCTTCCCATCACCATACATTAACAGCTACTCTAAGGTGTTCACAAAAGAAAACACATGCCATTCATCAACAAAAAGTTCCTCCGTGTGTGCTTTTGAGCACTCGAGAATTATGCAAGGCCTTTCTTCCAGCCAACAGAAAGCTTCTGGCAAAAAACACAGGGGTTTTTTCTCCCTGATGACACCACAAACTGCTTCCTAACGTGCCTAGGATCTGGTCTGCATTAAACCTGAAAAGCTTCCAAAGCTCCTCTATGTGCAAAGAACAGTGCCAGCCCCACTAATGAAAGACCTACACCATCCTAACTGGAGTCCCTGGCCCTCTGCTACAGTGAATGTGCAACTCAGGCTATTTTCACAACATCCACATGTTGGGAAAACAAACACAGAGCTGCTTGACTTCAAATCCCACGTTGCCTTTTTCAGAGCATACAGCACTTCATACATTTAGAATACAGCCTCCCACCGACTTCAGCTGCAGCTGGAAGGGACAAGTACAACTGCAAATCGGAGCCCAGATCTAAATGAGGTTTCAAGAACTCAAGGAACACATGGGTCTGTGAAAAGACAGATTTAAGAGATCACAATCACAAAAAGACTCCAAACAAAGAATAAAAAGAAACCCCAAACGCAACAACTGCTCCTTCAGCCTAATGCAAATTAACAACAATTATCATCTGGTACAGTTATCAGGAATAAGAAATACGATCTTATCGCAGGAAGCGCCGCGCGATGGCAATGAAACACAGCGCTGCCAACAATTGTAGATGTAAGAGAGTAAGTCCTAAGTGAATAGCCACGTGCAAGTTATTAGCCAAGTGTTCTCACACTGTCCTATGGAACTTGAGTTGGCAGTCCGTGCTGCAGGGAAGAGGGGAAAGAAACTAGCAACTCTGAGGAAAAAAAGAAGTGAAGATATAAATGCTACTTCAACAGACACTAGGGCATTGTGAAGAGTGTTACTCATTAAAAAAAAAACCCTGGAAATTCAGGCTAGATGTACAGAAAAAAAGTACCAGCATCACTGAGACTGATGTGAGGAAAAAAAGGGATACACATTTTTTGAAACATAAGCCTTTATTTGGGGCAGTAAGACCTCCCAGTCCGGAAAGTTTGTTCTTGAAACCTCATTTTCTTTCAACAATTGCTTTTAAAAGCAACAGAATTGCCAATAGAAAGGCAAGCTTTGCACACCGGCCATTCAAGCACGTTAACTACAGGGGAACTACTTACAGGAATAACAGCATAAACCGTATCTTTTGCAGAAAAATACTGATTCCAAATCTGTAGGAAACAAAGGAGATGAGCTACAGTTAAAATCTAGCAGTGCTTTAAAAAGAATTCCATTTCTCAACTAACCTAAGCGCTCTGAGAAGTCATTTTTCAACCAAGCCTGACTTTCCTGCTAAAGCAATAACCTTCCAGAGCACTTGTACCAGTTTCAACAAGCTAACAGAAATAAGCAGTGGGCTGTTCAGAGGTGGCTCAGGATTTACTAGCCCTTGGAAGCGCTTCTTACATTTTTACCATCAATAACGCTAATGATTTCTAGAGGGTTTGAGTGTGTCTGTGTGTTTGTTTTTTAATAAAGAACATTGAAAACGTTTTCAACAGAAGACAAGACTTTGTGTAACGCTCCCCTGTGTTCACAATCTTTTTCTTCACCACCACTGGGTAGCAACACCTACATAAAAGCCCCAAGTCCTCCATAAACGGACAACTACATGAAAAAGCCCGGAATCCAGGACTCTTTCCGTTTCTCTTCCCCAGTCCTACAAAACCACAGAGAATTATCAGTAAAACGTTTAAACAATGAAACACAAAGAGGAACTCAAAGGAAACTCCTGAGTTATCAAATCCATCCCCTGCAGAGCACATAACCACTTCCATAATGTTCTCAAGCTATCAGGAAAGCAGCTAGGTTTCTGCTCTTGTAAGTTGTGCTGCTCCCCTTAAATGACCATGCCTACGTGAAGTTTCTTGACATACAGTCCGATGAGGAAACAAAATAGGAGATCCAACTCAAGCTACATCAGAAATGTGGAACAGACTGTGACTTGTAACTAGATGAAAGGAAATACAATCCAAAGCCAGGCAGTTACTGGGGAGAGTAACTCGATTCACACTGTTCTTCAGACCCACCCACCTCCTTCTCACCCTAACCAGCTTTGTATGGGTACAGGCTCCTAGGCGATGGGTAACGCCAAGCCAAGATAGAAGATGGCAAACCCTTTGGTTTTGCTCCTGGAAAACAGACATAGCATGATCCACATGCTACTGCTGGGGTTCCCCCTTCCCTGGCTCCAAACCTGACAGGAGCTTGCCGATTCCATTTCAATTGCTACATATTAGAATTGTAACAGAGGCAGTTTTTGAGTGACCAAGTCCAGATGTATTCTTTAACAAGCAGGTGCATCCTAGGTGGACTTACCTACGTGGACAAAACTTTTATCTACTACTGATACGCATGCGTGAACGTGCTAATTGTAAATACACAGTCATGTTTTATTTTTCAGTCTAAGTAAAAATCTCCATCCTCACATGCAGATTACTACTAAGTAGAGATGTGGAGCAAACTTTATTCTATTTACACCCATCACCTGTTTTATCTCCTCCGCTGATTTTTCTTTCACCATCTCAACGTTAAGAATCGATTCAAGTGTCTGCAAGAGAAAGTATATGGAATTTTGACATGATGACCCTTCTCAGATTTAAGTGATAATCCAGAAGGAGTGGATGCAGTTACAGAGAACGAAATCAAGCTGGAAAAACTTCATGCAATGTACAATGTGACTTAGTCCTCCCAACTGCCAAAGAAACTAGTAAATCATAAGCAGTGACACACAGAAGTGGATCCGCAGAGGCAGAATAGAAGAGATTCTGTCAGGACACAGAACATACTTTGCTTAAGTTGTGCAGCTCTCTATTGAAGCTGCAAGAAGAGCTGCAGCCTCTTCCCTTCAGCCATCTCAGACACACGCAGATTTCCGCAGAAAGTTTGCCAAAACACAAGAATGTGAAAAAACAAACCCGTCCTCTGGTCCCTCTGCTGGCTGGTCTTTGGAAATGCATTTACATGCTGCAAAGGCAGCTTAACCCTTTCAACTTACTACTGTCAGCATTCCGTGCAGATCCCCTGACCATCAGGAAATTCCAGGATGTCAAGAGAGAAAGGACCGGATAATAAAACAAACAGACTGCCGGGAATTTTAAGACCTGAACGTGATCCCAATAGTAAACAAGTATCTTATGCTCAAGTGCAGCATAAGGAGCATCAGTTTTAGCCAAAGCAGCTCTTGGCTGAAGCAGCGAGGGTAGCAATACAAGTTAATCTACACCCTTGATTTACCAGCATCTCCTCTCCTAACACTTAGGTTCGTTTCCCTCACCTTATCTTTTGTGAAACCTCCCTTTGATGTCTTTGTGCCCGAGCCTTCTCCCTAGAAGAAAACATAATTCTTTAGTTCTTATAGCAGATGCTTTAATACCATTTATTTGCCCTCCCTGTCATGCATAACACGCCTGCTGACAAGACCTCCTGAGTGCAAGCTCAACTTTAAGATACTCAGAGACTGCTGCAGTTCATTTTATTAAAATAAAATATTGATTAGGAGACTAGATGATGAGCAACTTGACATGAACTATGAATTTCAAGATCAGAAAGGATTAAAGCAAACCACTAGGCATTTTGGATCCAGTGTTATCGAACAGCTTGCTTTTACTCACGACAAAATGATAAACGCAAGATCACGTCACTCCATCTGGCTAAACTCATCTGGGTAAATAAGGCCTAAAGCATGGAATTTACAGCCTAAAACCCAGCGACATAATACACTGGAATACAGAACAATATTTTTAGCCACCAGAAAGTGACGTTCTAGGGCTCCTTACTAACAGGAGCACTGTATGTTTGTAGCATTACGCTGGTCCTATATAAAGGACATTATAAAACGTTAATTACAGAGAAAATTGGCCTTGCCTTTTCCTCCATACATTTGATAAATTCTCCTTGCTTGGAATATCCCAGGGGCTGCTTTTTCACTTCATGTCTTTTTTCCATACGGGATTCAAACACCTCGGGACTGGACCTGAACGAGAAAAGGGACTATTAACAGTACTGAGTGATTATCATCATTCGGCCTTTTAAAATATTTACTGCGGTACCGATTCATGTCTTTTAAGTTAAAATTTTGCCGCCTGGTTGGCAAAGCAATCTCTTCTCAAACGGATGCTGTTGGGAGACGACTCCCATTGACTCGGTGGCGACAACGTAAGGGAATTCCAAGGTGGCATCTGGCCTAAACGAGTTGATGTTCTCCTGAGGGCACAAAGCTGAAGATTCCGGGGAGGAGGGAGGACAGTAACGGGTGCCCCAGCGCCCCGTCT
>NW_010269155.1:0-16299 GCF_000690775.1 Eurypyga helias
CATCCCATCCCATCCCATCCCTGCTGCCCTGCCAGCCCCATGGGAGGAGAGAGCAGGGGGAGCAGGGATGAATCCTGCTGGAGCTGCTGCCCTCCTGGCTCTGCCAGGAACCTGGATGTCTGGGCAGGGGTTGGGGGCAGGCAAACGGTTCCTCTTGCCAGATGTGGTTTTGATTAGAAATTTTTGGAATAAAAATGAGCAAGTACAGCATAAAACAGTCTCAATGACATCGCTCTACACTTCCTGTGAGTGTTTCTGTTTTGATTAATCAACATTCCTCATGAAAATCCTTGCCTCCACCCCCCCTTAAAAAAAACAACAGTTGGAGCTGGTAAAGATTGCCCACACCACAGAGCAGGCTAGTGGGTTTAACGTCCCCGAAAGGACGGTGTGGGTGTCAGCAGATGGCTTTTGTCCAGTGAAATGCAACCCGCTGGCATCTCTGACCGCGGTCCATCAATGCCTTGGATCCCCCTGTGCTTGGAGGAGCCGGCGCTGCTGCAGCATGGGCAGCAGAGACTCATTTCAAACGGGGTTTGCTGCGAGTTGTTTGCAAAGGGAAGGTTTGATGGTCAGTCCCAACAGAGGAGTATCACAGGGAATTTGGGGAGTTGCCCCACAGCAGATTTCACCTGCATCCAGCCCAGCCAGCTCCCCTTTACCCCAGGCATCACCCAGGTCCAGGGGACGAAGGGACGTCTGTGCTAGGCGCTGGGCTGGCTGCAGCCACTATCAAGAGGAAATCTCTCCACTTAAAAGACTCAAATCCTATTTAATGAATGATCATTAACTGGGGACATTTCAGATGAGAAAATTGTTTTAGGAACGAGCAATTAAATCCTAATGCTTAGATCACGTAACTCATTTCTAATTAAACTCACTGTAAATTATAGCAATGGTATTTATTTTTAATGAGAAATAAAACTGAAAAGAAATTGCAGCCCTTCAAAAAAATGAAGCAAACGGGAGGGAGGTAGAGAGGGAGTAAGCGATGGAGGGGAAAGGAGCAGAGAGCAGCCAGAGTGTTCACAAACAGGCAGAAAAAGGCTATTAAAGCCCTCCCCACTGGACCCGAGTAGCAGCCATCTCCATTCCTGATCTGTGCCTGAGGACCTCCTGGCAACAGCTATTTATATTTCTGACCTTTCCCAAAGGTGGGTAACCCTCCGGAGATGTGGCTCTTTGGGATTTTGCCACTGGGAAGCATACTTGCTTCCCTCTCTCTCCAGATACAGCTGTGGCGTGACAAGGAAAAATGGTGCCCATATGGAGACATTAATGATCAGAGGTTCAAAGCAAGCACAGAAGGATCGACTGCTCTCCGAGCATATATTAATCACATCCATCACGGCACCGCTCTGGGCAGCGGCGGGGAGTGGCAGGAGGCGGCTGGCAGGGAAGTCCAGCAGTGGGATGGGGAAGGATGCTGATGGGGATGGAGCGGGGTGTAACACTGCAAGCTGGTATGATGGATGCTTGGCAAAGAAATTTGGAGTTTTCCTGGGCCAGAGGTCAAAGATTGTCCTGTTTTGGATTCTTAGGTCTCCATGGGCTTCTTACCTCCTGTGCCATGGGAGTTCGTGTACAGGGCATGGAGGAGAAGGGGAAACATTGGCATCTGAGTGTCCAGGGCAGGTGTAACCTGCAATTAACTGCATAGTTAGGGCAGAGAAAATACATCCCGAGTGACTACTGCAAACTCAGCGAGGGTGCGTAATGAACGTCCACGTGAGAGCGTCCATCTGTTGCTAGCTCCAGTAAATAATCCCTTCCTACCCAGCACACGGAAGCCCTCCGGGCCAATTGCACAGCACCACTGCAATAATGCTCCGCTGGCATCTTTTAAGGACCTCAAAGTACTTTACAAACAGCAATTAATTTGAATCACTACCTTTCCGGTATCTCATTTATCCTTAATTTTCAGATGGGGAAACTGAGGTACAAGGCTGAGGTCTGACTCACTCACTGGTACCCACAGGAATGGGGGGCAGAGCCTGAGGTGCTGCCCTGGGCTGGGTGACCCAGCCATCCTCCAGCAACCTCTGTTTAGCCTCCCAAACCTCCCCGGGCACACCGACAGGCCCTGCACAGCACCCTGTGGCAGCAGCCTGCGGGTGTGCAAGCTGTACGAAGGGATAGCCCCGTTCTGTGGGCCAGGAGTTTATTTTTAGTGGAAAACATGCTGGCATGCATCCAGTAATGATGGGCTTAACCCCACAAAGTCGAGTTCACGCCAAGCCTGCTTGGAGATTCATAAAAGTTTAATGTTTTTCAGCAATGTTTCCGCTCTCTCAGCACCGTCTGTGCCTCTCCGGGACGGAGCCAGCAGAGCAGAGGAGCGGGCTGGTCTCCGGCTCCCCGATGCAGCCGGAGCAGAGGCACGTTGGGGGTCACCCGGGCTCCCACTTCAGCTGAGCCCAGGCGAGCCCTGGGGGAGCACAGGGTGAGGGGGAGGAAAAGGTCTGGGCTGAGTGATGCCTGATGCTTTGCAACCCCAGATGCAAAGCTGTGGTGTTCCCCTTGCTGGAGGAGAAACGTGGGTCCCGGTTCTCACCCCTGAGCTGGAGCTGATGCTGTGGAGGGGAAGGAACAACAGCTGCTCACCATTCCATAGCTCACCATCCCATGCCTGGGCTGTCCCACTACACCAATCCAAAGTCAAGGGGTGCAGCCCACCAGTGCAGCCTCTCATGGGAGCAGGGCAGGGAGCCCGTCACCAAAAGCACGCTGAAAACGGGGCCGGAGCCTGGAGCAAACAAGCCTTCTTCAGCTTCCCGGAAACATTCCCACGAGGGCCCCAGGGAGCTTTTCCTTTCGCATGGGCTCTGTTTAAACAAGCTCAGTGCCTCGGCACAATGGTGCACGCTCCTTCCCCGAAAGCCTCACTAATGACTTTTTCGAAGGGGCCCTCTCAGGCTGTTAAGTCAGCGTCGGATTTAGTGTGCGTGGTGTGGCTTGCCAGCTGTCTGCATGTGGATTTAAATCTGATCGGCGTGGAACAGCGGCAGCCCCAGCGCAGGGCTTCGGACAAAAGTCGTGATTATTCCCCTTCTCCCGACAAAGCCGGCTGTGTCCAAAGGCTTCCTGGCCATCGTGCCTCGGCCGCCCGGGCAGCGTGCTGCCCGTCCCCGTTGGCACTGCCTGTGAACACATGGGCGCTGATATTGCAAACCTGTTCATCCATGGATATATTGTCTTCACACCAAGCTGCAACCAAAATAGTGGCACTAGCAGTGGCTGTGTTAGGGTGGGTGAAGGGGGTGATGGGGACATGTGTCCTGCCAGCACCTGCCTTTACCTCGTTTAGGAGAGAAATCCTCGATACCTGGGGCCATGCACAGAGCATCTTACCTCCTGCGGAATGATCAGTCCTTGCTGCCTCTGCCTTTGCTTCTTTATTGCCCTATGGGAATTCACAACACCCCTGTATAGGATTACAGGACAAAGTTGGGTAGGAAGGGACCTCAGGGGTCACTTGGTCCTGCTGAGTGTGCCTCGACTTACCCCTGCACACTGGGTCTGTGTCAGACCCTGAATGTCCTGGGTCCAGCACTTACCCAAAGAGCCAGTGTGCATAAAGCCCAACATAAAGCACCTAAAATGGTTCTTTTCCCACTGAATAATCAGGAAAAATTACCCTCCCCTGACTCTGAGAGTGTCGCAGACACTCAGGACTGGACTGGGCTGGACTGGAGTGAGTGGCTGGCTGCTCGGGCATCACGCTGCCGAATCCGGAGGCATCGGTGGTGGCTGGTGGGAGGAGGGTCCAGTTCTTGTCTTTTCCCCAGGGTTGGTTTATATGTGTTTGCAGAAACGACTGGAAGAAAGGTCCCCTCTGGCTAGGCATGGAGCACAAAATCAAGCAGGGAGAGAAGAGCACGAGGGAAGTGGTGTTAAGGGGCAGTGACACACAGGCGGCACACAGGTCTCTGCGGAGAGCAATGCATCCCGGCGTGGCACGTGCGAGAAAGAACAGTGCAGAAGCAGTCCCATCACTGTTTCCACCCCCTCACCCCCCATAAAAAAAAAACTATATTTGAATGATCCAAACAACCTACACCCCAAATTTCAAGTGGGGCTATCCTAAGTGTCCCCTCCCCATCCCTGACCCATCAGCCCGAAAAATCTCTTGGGGATCTGACGTAAGCTAAAGGACATAATTTTTTCATCATCCCCTTCTCTGTGTTTTTTGTCACCAGATCTGGGGAGCAGAGTTTCCTCTCTGGTTGTAACACAGTGGTACATCCTCACCTGGGCTAATTCTTTGCACTTCTCTATGGATGTTTTAGCTCCCAGGGCTTGGAAGGCTGTCACCTCTAGTTGTTCTTGGTTATTTCCAAACACGAAGCAGCAAAGTCCTCAGGCTTTTCTTAGTCTAGCCATGGTTTTACTTGAAACTTCCCACTACCCTGTGAGATGAGCAAGGCAAGATGAGCGTGACTCTCTAATCTCTGTTCCTCACTCTCTGAGCATTTAAGCCCCACACCCAAAGGCAGGAATCTTCACCTGATGCCCTGTGGGTCATCCCCAAGCCCAGGCATAACCTTGCAGACAGATGGAGGGGTGACTCCTACCCGTGCTGCCCCAGAGGCTTCCGCAGGGATGGTGCGCATGTGGCCAGACTGTCCGGAGCCAGGGCTGTCCCCAGGAGCCTGTGTGTGTAGGAGGTGGCAGAGAGGTGTGCCAGCGCCCGGATCAGGGAGATTCAAACAGCACACGAGGGGAAGCAATGCCGTGTGCTGGGTCTGCTCGGAGAGGAGCATTGCTGCAGGACCTAGGCTTCCTCCTCACAAGGGAGACTCAGAGTCCTTCCAGCTCCCCTCCAAACCCTGGAACCCCATGCTAACACATGCGTGGGTTTAGCACCTGGAGGTCATTCATGGTGGTTGTTGTCAACCTGCTCTTTAAACCTGGAGATTGTAAGCAAGCAGGATTCATCCTGACCCCGCTCCTCCTCTTCTTCACTCCACCTCAGATGGAGGCAGCAGGAGATACAGCCCCGTCGGTGGTGAGGTAGCCAAGTCAGCACTCCAGACACTGAATTTAGCCCCGCTGTTTCTGTCTGAAATGGCATGTGCATATGGGAGAGGCTTGGCTGCGGGCTGCCCAAGCAGGTCAATGTTAAACACATGCCCCTTCAGAAAGATTATATGGAGCCTGTTTTCCACGGCCTTGGACAGCTGTGCTCCGGCAGTATCATCTGTCTTTTAATGGTGCCCTGCAGAGCTCTGAAGTTGCCACTATTTAGGCACAAGGGGAGGAAACAAAGTGAGCAAAGGAGCGGAGAGACGGCAGCCGGAGGAAGCACTGGACCCTGCCTCCGCTGTGTTCCCACTGGCAGCCCCTTACACGGACCCTGCTGCTGCTTATCGGGGCCGGGATTGGCAGCTGGCCTGGCAGGTGACAAGGGAAGGGTCATTAGTGAGGGAGTAAGGTTTCTGCCCTGCTCATGGTCCCCCGAAGGAGAAATGCCCCATGGAGCAGCCCCCGCTTCCACCAAACACCAGCCCTGCCTGGTGACTGTAACCAGAGCCCAGGCAGGAGGACAGGTTGGATCCTAATGACTTCCAACTCCTGGACTAAGGAAACGGTAATCAAAGGGCTTGTTACTGATACAAAGAGCTACTGTGCTGCCCTGACACCTTCAGCCCTTGAACTTCTTAACCACCTGCTTGGGAGCAAGGCGCGGCTTTGGTACGGCACTGGCTCTTAGGCACCGAATGTCTCCTGGCCCTGCTAATTGGGTGCGGGGTCTCAAGGACCTGCCCTGCACAGCAGTGGAGCATCCTTGTTCGAGAGGGGGGATGCCTGCACCCTGTCACCATCCCATGTATCTCGCAGGGATGGAACGAGAGGACAGGATGGTAGCAACACCATGGGGTCGTGCATGCATCCCTGTGCAAGCTTATACCCTTCCGAGGGTGTTTGTCCTCTGGGTTGTGCACCCAAGGAGATAGTAGCTGAGATGCTGAGGAAGGGGACATGTGGAGGCAGAGCAATGGGAAGGGATGAAGATGTCTGAGGAGCGATGGGGGAGGAATTCCTCACTGAAATGGATGATGGTATTAGATCCAGATCAACCCAGGAGCTAAAATGTCCACAGCTCGGGTCTGCGGTTTGGAGCTGGGCCCTGTAGGAGCTGGACCATTAACACCCACGCCAGCTTCCCACTCGGTAAGCCTGCCCATCCGCATGTCTCCCTGCAAGGAGGCACAAGGGCCTTCCCCAGCTGTACGAAGCTGCCCCAGATAAATACCCGACAGCTGGAACAGAGAAAAATGGAGCTGGTTCTCTAACTGCCAGCATGAACCAATCCATCACGCTGGTCCTGGCACCTCTTTTCGGAAGGGAATCAAAGGGCTCCTTAGTGAGAAGGGATGAAATGACAGGTAGAAAGGCCAGAGGATAAATCCTGCTGCCTACTGGGACTGTTAAATATTAGGAGAGATTAGTGTCTGACAGGGGAGAGTAGGGCAGCAGCTCTGCTAAACAGCCAAAGAAATGTGTGGAATTCCTGCTCCTTTGTCAGTGGCAACGAACAACACTCAGGGTGGAATAAAAGGGAGAAGAAAAAATACCTTTCCCTGATTTAAATTAGGAAAGGAGCCCATGCAGAAGCCCATATCTCGCTCAGCCCTTCCCAGAGTGGCCTGGGACCTGGCAGCAGTGTGCTGCTGCTGGGCAGGCACTGCTGGAGCAGGGAGCTGAGAGGTGGAGGCAGTGCTCTGGCTCCACACTCTCTGCCCAACATCCTCTCCCCATCCTGCTTCTGCACATCACCTGCTTAAATAACAGCCCCTTCGAGGGGGAACCTCTCCAGGAAGGTGCTGACACAAGAAGGGAGAAAGGGAGGATGGATGCAGTGAGCATGGTGCAAAAGGCTGCCCAGAGACATCTGCTTCTCTAGCCTTCCTTTTCTCTGTCTCCCCAGGTAGTCAGGTGCTTAACTTCTTCCCTCACTCCTGAGGCACAGAGATGTCTTAAAAGCCTGGGATATTGGCCCTGCTGATCTGACATACATCACAGGTGAGGAGACCCCACAGCCATCTCTGTCCAAAAACCATTTCTGAGGAGCACATGGGCATCTCACAGCATTTTCAGGCCCCTCTCTAGTCTCTTTTACACCCCATTAAGGAAGTCTTCCTGGGAAGAGATCGCTTTTTCTTGTTACAGAGAAATGAAAGCAGGCTGTGCTCCCAGGCTGCGAATCAGACACCTCATCACGAGCAGCTCCAACAGCCGCTGTGCAGCCGGTGAGGCCACAACACCCCAGCACCCGCTGGACAAGCCCAAGTTCCATGTTACAGGGACAGGGGACAGTGGGATGAGTGAGTGGGGGGAGAAATAGGAGCTCCCCCCTTCCCTTCCTTGTACCCGAAGGGACTGCACCAAAAGACATGATTCAGGCAGCATTTACCCACTGCTTGTGACTTGGTGCACCACCTGCACGCTTTCTCTCTGCACAAGCAGCATTTACACCTCTGGTTTCTGTAGCACCCACAGGTCTTTAGGGGCCAAGGACCAAAAGGAGGAGAGACCCCCTGCGGCTTGCTCAGGGGCTCCCGTGGCTCCCGTGTTTCCTGCCTGTCCCTTCCTTTGGCCATCGTCCTGCCAGGCAGGATGTCATCTGGTTTGCTAGTGTCATCCCTGGTCTTAGTGGCCACAGCCACCCTCGCTCCCTGGGTCCTTTCCCCATCTGGGCAGCAGAGACAGGAGAGGGGAAGGTGGGTGCTGGGAGGAGGAGGAGTCCAGCAGGGACCGGGGGTCAATCCAGCTCAGGCAGATTATACGAAATAATAGTTTCCATTTCCTTGCTAAGGCGTCATAGAACACTTTGCTCAGACTAGTAAAGTGTATGTGACTGGGCTTAAAATATTAAAAAATTGGCCAGTTTTCATACTTTCGATGTCTGGCATGTCACGGCTTATTAACCAGCTGAAAAGCCTCTGTGTTGGGGACAGGTGAGGTGGGGAGGGGGTTGCAGTGCAGGGCTGCACGTGGTCTGTGTCCATGCAGCTGGGCAGGGAGGAGGAGATGAGTTTGGTGTAAAGGGAGCAGAAAGGACTCTCCACCTTAGAGGAGTGCAGCGAGTCTTGGGTTGAGGCGGGACTTAGTTGAGGGGGGCTGGACTGTCAAATTCAGCCCCATCCTAAAATGAAATTCAGAAATTTGTCAGATCCCCATCTTGAACTACTTACGTTTCTTCCCTCAATTACCCCACTGGAAAGCTATTTTATAAACTCCCTCATCTGATGATTAGGAGAAACTTCCTTCAGTTTTTAGCTGACATTTATTCACTACAGGTTTCTACCAATTGATGCTTATGCCAACAGTGTCCTTAGACACTTCAGACAGTTCCTTGCATTCCTGGGTGTTTCCTCCCCTAGCATTTATAGGCAGCAATCATAAACATCTTAGTCTCTTTTGTTTCTGGACTATTCAAGCAAAACTCTTTCAGAACCAGTTGTCCTGTCTTTGCCTAATAAACTACCTATTCTCCACTATTTGGAAAAAAAATCCCATGCGCTGGGATCCCTTATGCTCTGCTCCATAAGGGTGCAACCCCCCTGAGAACTTGCAGGTGATTCCACACACCTCTGAGCCCAAGCTCTGGTGACATTGCCGCATGGTAAGGACCTTCCATGGCACAGGGACACAAGACTATGACACTCCTCCTCTCCATCATCTCGGAGCTGTCCTAGAAGCCTGCTGCAACTGAGACCGGGTCAAGATGCATCTCCCAAGGCTTCCAACCCCGGCTGAGCGCTGTCTGCGCCCACAGCACGTAATGATTGCTGAGAGCAGTTGCAGAGGCCGTGCCAAGGCATTTGTCATGGGCACAGACCTGAGACAACCCAAAGGTATTTCCTTCCCAGTCCATGAGCTGTCAGAAGCTGCTCAAAGCCATAGGAAAGCTGCAGGGAGCCCGGCCCCATTCCAACCCACTCTCAGGAAAGCTGCGCTTCGGGACCTGAACTTCTCAGTGCTCAGGAGCCCCGAGCAGGGTCATCAACAGACAGTAGCTTCTCCAAATCCTCCTGGCTCTGCGCTGCTTACTCCGGCTGGAGCAGGTTATGTCACATCTGAGAGAGCGGGTAAAGCAAACGCTGCCGTTCTCTGCAGCTGGCAGCGCAGCACCCGCGGTAGCTGTGGGCTGGCAGGTGCCCATCGTCGCCACTGGCATTGCCAATGTTATCTTTGGATGCAAAACCTGGGGAAAATTGAGTGCTTGGAAGAGGACTGGCTCTCCTGGGTCAAATTAGTCATTCCTCGTTAGGAAAGCCCTGCTGCTTTCTTTGTTTCTCTTGCTCTCCAGTGTACCTAGATAAATACATTTTCTAATTCTCCAAGCCCCACTGAATAGGAGACTGGCAAGGTGAGAATATTAAAGTTGCAGATTATCAAGCGCTTCCCGTGAATTGAGACTCCGACAGAGGAATGCTGGGGGGTTAAACTGCAGAGGGGGAGGTGACTGGGAAAGCGAAGGGGAGAGGCAGGGGCAGGAGAAAAAGGTGGATGGACGGGGGCATATCGGAGGGGAAAATGGAGAGGGGAGAAGGCTGATGGAGAAGGGCAGAAGGGGGAGAGCTGGGCTGTGGAAAGGTTTGGCAGCTGCTGAAAGTGTTACGCATTTCAATTTTTAATGATTCAAAAATACAACCATTAACGTGTCAGAAGCAGAGGTAAATGGCAGGGCTTTTTTACAAGCCCTAATGTCTTTGAAGAACAAATGCCATATAAAAGGGAGGCTTTTAAAGCATTTTGGCTGGGCCGTGCTGCCTGACTCCCTCCCTTCCAGGGGAGTGCTCCCCCTCTAAGACTGCCAATGCTTGCATCGTTATGTTTTATTTTTCCTGCAATCTCTCTCTCTGTCTGGGATCTTCCAGTTCACAACACAAACCTGTGAAATCAGCAGCGTTCTGCTCTTTGCTCCCAACATCCCCCGGCAAACAGATTTGCATCAGGCGCAGACAGTGACAAACTTTGAGCTGTTTTTCCCGATTTCAGCTGAGAAATTTCCCCCCTGCCTCAGTGGTTTGGCTTGCTGCTCTCTCTGCCTGCTTCTCTCCGGGTCCCTCTTGTTCTTTGCCTTTTCATCCCATTGCTCTGGCCAAGGAGACACGTGCAAGACTGAGAAGCAAAAAACCAAAAAGGCCAAGTTGTCTATGTAGGAAGGACTATGAGCTCGAGGCAGGGGAACGGTGCTCTAGAAGGGTCTCTCACGCAGGACCCTCTCAGCCAGAGCTGAGATCCTCCCCTCAAGCAATACAGCCATCTCTGATGTGTGCAATCTCAGCTTCCAGCAGCCGCAGGCACTGGCTGCAGATGCCATTGGCCAGGGCAGGTATATGGGTATTGCAGGTGCTGCCTGGAAATGGGACTGTCCCCAGGGTGACAGGTAGCAGGTACTTAACTACCACATGGTGTGGTATTCCTGCCCAACCTGAATTGACCAGGGGTGCTGAGGAGGGAGAGGAAACCAGGAGAACTGTGCTGCTCATGTGAAATCTCTCTTAGGAGGTGGAAGCAGGAGGGAATGCTGATGGACTCGAACCACTCCGGTTGCCCTTGCCACCAAGGGTTCTGGCACAGGGCATGATGAGTACAGTGAGCACTTCTGCCAGCCCCAGGGCATGTCTTTCCATACAAAATAAATGACCTAATGCAAAAATAAATGAGAACCCATGAAATGTAAAATAAGGAGGTGGAGTGTGCCAATCATCTATACAGGGTTCAAGTCACTTGCATTTATCCTGTGAAGGAAGCATTAAACTTTTAGAAGCTGTGTTATGGCAATGGGAATGAAACAGCACCACCTTGAATGGGGAAGTTATTAGGTTCCACAAAGAGTCTTCAGGAAATGCTGAGACGGAGGAGTGATGGGCACCAGAAAAGAACCCCTATGCTTGTGCACAGCAACAGGCCTCCTGTGTTCCTCGGGTGCTGCCGGTCTGGAGACCCGGAATTCTGGGATCAGCCTTCCCTGCCACTGCAGTCTGCCAGCACTGGCTTGGATGGAGAAGCTGACCCACATGTCCCACTCGGAGCATACTGCAGGCCACAAGAAATTTGGGGTCAGCATCCCCCAGGCAGGGCCCAGACAAGGACTCACTCACGAAAACACAGACATGGGGTAGCTCATGCAGTAATCCACTCCAGGGTGGGCACGTGGGGGAGTGGGGCCCCTCGCAGAAGGCAAAGAGGAGCTCTGTCTTTCTCCCTCCTCCCCACTAACAGCTTTATTTCCCCCTACTTCTGCTGATCCTACATTTTCTTTTCCAGCTGGAAGCCTCAAAGCAACTTCTGAGGGGTTGTTCTCACAGTATTCCTGCCCTGCTCAGACACAGGAAGTGAAAGGAGCCTCTGGAGAGAAAAATTCCTGGCCAGAGAGCCCTGAACAGTCTTACCGACCCCAAGGTTTTCAAAGAGCAGAGGAGTCTCCAAGAGAACCCACCACCGGTCCCTCGCAGGGCTAGCAGACAGATAGCTGGATCTTTGCACCTTTGAGAGGATTTCATCACTCAGTCTTAGACTGAATACATATTCATCATTTATGGATTTCTTTTTAATGGATAAAATATCTTCTTTTTAAAGAGAAACTCTACTGCTGATGGCACAAACAGCTGTGCAGGGAAATATCGTCAGAGCAAACCCAGTCAATAGCCCTCCCTGGGCGTCCTGGGGAATCTAACAGCTTTTGACTTTCAAAATGACTCTGAACGCAAAGGAATTCCAAAGAGAAGACAGAAAGCCTCCCCCGTCTGCTCAACCACATCAGTCGGGCAGTCTTCCCACACCTCTTCCCATCCGCCTGGCGTTCCTTCTCCCGGAGAAGATGTGGTGGATGCTCCTGTGTGCTGGGCAGGGAGAGTTGTCTCATTTTCACAAGGAGTCGACCCAAAGTTTGGCTTCCCAGCTGCATCCCAGAAAAGGAGCTCCTCAAGCCCCCTGCCACCACCCTTTGCAAGCCTTTATTAAGTTTGACATGTGTTGTGCTATTCCTGATGGATCCTGGCCACTGGAATATCCATCTGATAATCAAATAAAATAGCCAAGCCCCCTGCGTGCTGCACATTTTATATGCTGCTCCCTGACTTCCATTGTTTTGCATTGTTTAGACTATTAGTCAGAACAATTTGTCATCCTACCCCTGCTGCCTGGTGGGTTTTGGCTTGTGGGAGACAGCGAGCCCGCTCGCCACTGCGTGTGCTGCCAGCGGAGCAGCCGGCAGACCGGCTGAGCCCAGTCAGACCCATGCTGGGATTCACTACACCTCCCACCCCCTCGCATCGTGGGGTGGGCTCATGGAACACGAAGGGAGGCTCATTCCCTGCCCCAAAGGTCTTGCAGGCTGAGAAAAACAAACTGTGAGTGTCAGGGTAGGAGGGGAGGGAAGGAAGAGGCTGAGGAGCAGATGCTGAGAGAGGTTGGAGCTGGATTCAGGGAGGCAAGGCATTGACTGACAAGGGGAGAGAGAGGTTTTCTGGCATGGCACCACAGTCTTCAGGGGAGTGCTGGGCTCCCGGTGCTGCAGGATCTCCTGTCAGCTCCATTTCTCACTCCTGCTCGGGGTAGGAGCCTGCAGACCAGCTTTGCGGGCAGAGTGAGCAGGCAGCTCCACTGGCTAGGCTCCACACACTGGTTTACAGGCAAGAGTTCAAGCCCAAGCAAAGGAGCTTCTGTTCCCATTCCTACTCAGATCCCTTCAGGGGTTCCTCGCATTATAAACACCTCCTCAGGAGACAGTGATTGCTCCGTCTGCTGTTATTTTTTCTGTCGAGTCGCCCTGTCAGCTCCACTTTGGTGTCAGCATCAGGCTTGGAGGGAGTCTGCGGGCAAAGCAGCAGCAAGGATCAGGAGGCCCACAATTAAGGAGGGATACAGCCTGGTGAGTTGTCACATCATGCTCTGGTCCCCTCCGGAGGAGCCAAGGGGGTATTTTCCATGCTTGCACCAGTTCCAGAGGGTCAGCCAGCTGGGAGAGCTGGGAGCAGTGGGAGCCACCACTAATGAAACCTGGTGACGAGGGGAGTAAGTCCGACTGCCAAAGCCCAGCTTTACATTGCCAAGTTGTCTCAGGGCCATTCCAGCCTCCTCAGAGCCTGATGGAGCCCCTGCACCTCCTGTCTCCTCCCCTGTCCCAGCACAGTCTGAGCAGCCGCAGTAGTGCCTGTGTCAGGCCAGGAGCAAAACTCACAGCTGGTTTTCATCCAGGCACTAAAACCTCCTCCAAAATCTTTCCTAGCCTTTACGACACTTGTTGCTGCCTTGGCTCTGCCCATCACTGTGGTATCTGGCAGCCGGCACGCAGGCAGGAGGCTCGGCTGTGTTTGACAGAACCTGTCACCTGCCTGCTCGTGACCTTTGCCTGCCGACATCTCGCCGCGTGCCGAGCTGCCAGCGCCGACGCCTGCCTCCGTCGACTGCTAAACTTGCTTAAACCTCCTGTCCTGGGAAATCACCTCTGGCTGCCAGTCAAGCACCGGGAGCAGGGATTTGGCTGCCATAGGATGCTGCAAGGTGAAGAGGATGGCATAGGCTGAGCACTGGGTGGGCTCTGGATCCCAGTTTACTTAAGTCTGTGCTGATGTGTGCAGCCACGGTCTCATTCCACTCCCTCCCACTGTGGATCCTCCTTGGGGACAGTCACTCTGATGGCTCCTTCATCATTCTCACCAGCCATGGGCTGTTTCCTATGGATGACCTCCTTCCCATCCCTGCCTGGCAGCTATTGCCTCCTGTCAGCCACTCCTCCGCTGTGCCTTGCCTCTGGACACCTGCCTTGGAGTCACGTGCTACAGAAATTTGGAAACTCCTCGGGGTACAGCAAGCTGCCCTGCACCAAAGACGTGGTGTCTTAATCCCTGTTGGCACTGGCTTCCTATTAGACTCCAAGACTGAATTTCAGGAGTTGGCTGTGAGCTGCGGAGCCTTTGCAGGGCTGGTGAAGAGCCGTTCCCTACCTGGGACTGGAAAGGCTGGAGCTGGAGTCTCCCAGGTACACAGGGAAAGCTGCCACCAGTGGGTCACCCCTGGGGAGATTTCCCCCATCTGGAAGTAGGTGCAGCTGTGAGTGGTGAGTGGTGGCAGCCCTGAGTGCTGGCCTGACCCTCGATGTGCGAGTGCTGGGATGGCATTTGTGGGAGTGTGCTGGGAGGGCCTGGCTGCATCCATGCTATCAGGGAAAGGATGATTTGGGCATGGCTTCCCAGCCAAGCTGAGGTGGGAGAGGCTTCTCCTCTCAGGTAGTCCTGTGCTGCCTGAGCATCCATGACCTGCCGTGGGGCCACAAGACTCTTGGCCCTGGGAGTGCTTAGTGAGGTAGGGGACTCCGGGTGGCAGAAAAGTCAGCCTTTTCACCAACCCCTAAAGCCTTACAAAGATGCCGTAAAGGCTGGTGGGAGAGGAGGAGGTTATGAGGACCTGCCTTCTTTCCCAAACATCCATATTACAGCAAAAACGTGCTCTCCAGATCGACTGCTTGCTGTCAAGCCCGTCCTTTTAAGCATGCGGCTGGCCTCCTGATCTCACCCCTTATGTCCAGGCTGCTCATCAAAAGCCAGGCGCAGCATCCCTTGGAGCCATGTCCCAAAGCAAACTGGAAATTCAGGCCTTTTCTAGGAGGCAGAGCAAATCCCCATAAAACCTCTGAATGGAAACAGAAGTGCGTGTTATTAAAAAAAAAAAAAAAAAGGAGAGAGAGAAAGAGAGGGAGGAACCTGCCTCCTCATGCATGCACACAGACATGTCCCTACATGGCAAAAGCCCTTTGCACCTGCCAGGTAGCCACCTTGCAGCTCCGGGAGGGATGTCCCAGTCATGTCCCTATGTCCAGGTCCTCCCCGAGCATGGCCACGCTCCAGCCAGGTACCCACTACCCCTGCTCAGCTCGCCCATGGCAGGGAAAGGGGTTAACTCCCAGCAGCTGCTCCCCAGATGCCGGTTCTGGAATTCACATTTGTGTAATAATAAACCTCGGGGTAAGCGGTGGTGATGGGGGGGGGTCGTTTTGTCCCCCCCTCATGCAAGCGGGTGGCTGGGAAGGGGAGAGGGGCAGCAGCCCAGGTGCTGCGGGATCCCTTCCGACGGACTCACAGGGAGATGAATTAGGGGGCCGCCAGGAAAGCCTGGCTATTTTTCATACTGGTTGCCCCCGCCATGCTAGCAGGGGGCTGAGATGTCCCAGAGGCCAGTGGACCCTGAGGGGGGCCCAAACCGGGCTGGGTCTTCCTGAATGGGGCAGGACCGTAGCATAATTTGTTTCAGGAGAGAGGGGTGAAGAGAGACAGACATAAATTTTACTTAGGGGCTTTCTCTTTAATGTCTCCCATCGCCTGGCAGGGCAGCACACCTGCTTCCAATAGCCCCAACCGCTGCTGCCCGCAGCGGGAGGGAAAAGGGCTGCTCTGCAGAAAAGGGCTGCTCTGCCATCGCCTCTGCCCGGCCACGAGCATCCCACCTGGGGCGGGAGAGGGGTTTGCCCATGCTTCAAATGGGATGGCAATGCACAGCATCAAACCCCACGCTTTCCCTTTTCCTGAGGTTCTCCCTCCCTCATCCCATCTCGGCAGCCCCGCTCCTGGGTGCCTCAAGGCTGGGTGAGCTCCCAGCCGCCTGCACAGCGCTGCTAATCCCAGCGGGTGCGGATCGTCCGGCGTCAATGCTGTGGAAGAATGCAGTGGGATTCAAATAGGTCAGGAACCTCAGCAAGCCTCGAGCAGGGGCGGACAGGAGGCTCCAAAGCCCTTCCGCCCCCGTAGACATCTCCGGCTTCATGGTCTCGGCTCAGACCCACAGAAGCCCCAAGAGCTATGCAGAGGATTGGAGAGAGATCAGAGGTTTTGCCGCGACTGGGGGCAGGAAGAGGGTTTGGGGAGCTCGAATTGAGCCGATCTGTCCTTCCACTTGGCCTGAAACCCTAAACCGGGTCATCTTTCAAGCGAGGGTTTCTGCTGCTGGCCACGATGCCTTTCTTCTTATCCCGGTGCTGCGTTTCACACGGTGGGGAGAAGGAAGGTGGCACAGAGTCGGAAAAGCTCCTGCTGACCGGGGCTCGCACCCCACCGAGAGAAGCCCACGCAAGTCCCTGGGTGATGGAGGGCTCCCGGCTCAATCCTCACCTGCAGACCCTCCCGTAAGCCCCCCGGCAACTGCCTCATCTTGCGAGACCGTGAGGACGCAGCCTCAGGAAGGAGGGTGGGAGGATTTCACACCTCTCCCCATGGGCTTGCTTCGCTGCCGGGGGGGTCTGCTCCTCACCCAGGCTCACCCGGAGGATGGGCGTCAGCTGCGGCGGGT
>NW_010269155.1:16416-40858 GCF_000690775.1 Eurypyga helias
CCTGCTTCTTCTGAGCCACTCTGCCGGGCGGCCTCATCTGTTCCTGCTGTTTGGCAGCTCCGCAGGCAGTACTATCCCAGCCCACCCCACAGGAGCGGGGTGTTCGGGAAGCAGCTGGGGAGAGCGATGGGAGCGGGAGAGCCTTTGAAACATGAAGAGCCAGTGGGGGGGCGGTACAGCAGGGCAGTTGCTCTTTTGGTACAGGAACCCTGGCTCTCTGGGAGGGTGGGCATGGAAAATATCCTGCTTTCCTTCCCAAAGAGCTGAGGGGAACGAGATATCCCAGCCCGTGGCCACCCTCTGTGCTGCTGGGTGCCGTGACAGCTGGCACCTGCTTCCCTCTCAAAAAGCATCTTCCCAACAACATCTATAGATGGTCCCAAACCTCCAGTGATGGAAAAGTGCTCTTCTGGTGGGCAGCTTGTATGGCTCTGCGAAGCTTGCTTGTCTGGCAAGGCTCTGCCAACCTCACAGCCTCACAGAGGGGACTGCTTCAGAAACCATTATCCCTGAGGGATTTCAGTGCCTCCCCAGGGAAGCCCCTGGGAATTTTCCCAGCCTGAGTGCAGCCAGCTCAGGAGCCTGGCTCTCCATTCCAGCCGGCCACTGGAGGGCTCCCAGATTGCTCTGGGAAAACAGCTGGAGCCAGGGAAGGGGCAGGAGGTAACCCACCCTGAACACACACCTGAATCAGGGGCTGCAGAATTCAAACACCACCCACGCCCCTCCTCATCCCATGGTCCGGGCACACCACCAGCACATGCAAACCCAGCTTTGTTATGCCGAGCAGGGCTAGAGGCTCATGTTTCTGCTGGGACATAGCCTGCCACAGTGATAAGGCAGGAGGTAGCATTTGGAGGGAAGAGTAAAAATTGCAAAACTTCATGCCAGTGCACTAAAATCCCAGCTGGAGCCACCCCACAATGGACAACCTCCTTATGTTCCTTGGCTCTTGCATCCCTCCTGCTATCAACTCATCCATGGAAGGAGCTCTGACCCTCCCTGGAACCTCAGCCTTGCTGGGACCCAGCACAGCCACCGTGAGGGGTCTGGGCAAGGTTCTGGCACGCTGGCCTGGCACCCACCTTGCCAGGAGAGCAGGCAGCTTCGGTGGAGAAAATGCACTTTGTGGTCAGCCCTGCTGTGATGCTGCTGTCGAATCGGCTGCTGCTTCCCTTGGGCAAAGTGGTTTCTCCAACAGGAAAAGTAAATATAAAAAAAGCAACCCAAGCCTCCAAACTTATCTCAAAAGGCCTCGTTATGACTATTTTATTTGCTGGCTTCAGCCCAGCAGCTTGCTGGCCGAAGAGCCTTGATTTCTCCCTCCAACTCCAGCTCTTCGGGGGGAGCAGCCTGGCCTGGGTCCCGTGCTCTGGATTCAGAGGAGCCCGGGTTTCCTTTGGAAAGCACCGTTAATTGACATGAGAAAATAATCCAAGGCTCTTTCTCTCTCGAGCAGCAATGGTTCTCCTCACAGGCCGTCTTGAAAAGCAGTGCTGCTTTTTGGGGACTGTGCAAATGCATCAGTCAAAATAACACGCCCTGGGCCAAAACTCTTCCCTGGGGCAAGGCCGTCAGCTTCAAAAGATTTGCTCCGGAGATGCCTGCGACCACTTGTTTTTCAGACTTGCTGTGGACTGGCTCCAACAGCCATGTGTCCCTTTCCACTCCCCTTCCTGCTCCCACTGGCACCCATGTCCCCTCTGCTTGTCCCCCAGGTGGGTACAGGATCCCACTGCCCTTCCACGCTGTCTCCAAAGTGGCTCTGTGGTGAGCATCTCCAGTGAGCATCCCCAATGAGCATCCCTGTCACACACAGGCTGCTGGTGGTACACCATGGGGCTGTACTACCTGTCTGCTGTACAGCACTCATGGAGATGCCCAGACACCATCCTTGGGACAGTGAGTGGCTCACTGCCACCTCCACTCTGGTCATCCTGCTCTGGAAGACACCAGGAAGGGCCCAAGGGAGAGGTAAAGGGGAAAAAAATGCCATGTGGGAGGGTGAAACTAGCTGGCAGAGGGAGGAGACTGGGAAACCCAGGAGGAATGGTGCTGGGGATCTGGCTGTGGGACATTTTGTGAGGTGCTTGCTTGCTTGTTGGCTGCCCAGATCTTGTTATATTTAGACACTGTCTTATCTTACGGGTGCAAAAGCCATAGAGGCATTTTACAGAAAAAATTAAATCCTTTCTCCCCACTGACACATTATTACACCCTAAAAGCTCTGTCAAAAGAGCATTAGGACCCCAAGACTCGCATTGGAAGTGCTCCACGTGGTGTCCATGAGCCCATCGTCCTGCTGCTGCAGTAGGGTCCATGGGGGGGCAGGCTCCCTCCTCCCAGGAGAAAGAGGATGGGGGAGGAAGCAGGGGGGCTGCCTAGCAGTGTGGATGCATACCCCCAGAGCATTTGCAGGAACCAAGGTCTGGATCCGGCCCCATGTGCATCCATAGCTGAGAACGGGAGCAAGAGCCACTGGGACAGCCGCCTCCATACAGATCTGCTGCAGCATGGCCCCTGGCCCATTCCCCTTCCAACCCTCCTGGCCCATTGCCCCCTTCTTCCTGTTTCCAACCTCAATGTGTTTCTCATTAGACCTTGCTTGTAATTAAGTTGGTAGCTCTTGATATGCTGGCAAACTGGGAACCGCAGGGCTGCAAATGCTCTGCAGAGACTTTTTCGCCCAAAGGCTGCTGGTTTTGTGCTGGCCTGGGCAGTGTGAGCTGAAGGCTGCTGCTCTGAAACCACAGAATCACAGAATGTTTTGGGTTGGAAGGGACCTAAAAGCCCACCTAATTCCAGCCCCCCTGCCATGGGCAGGGACACCTTCCACTACACCAGGTTGCTCCAAGCCTCATCCGGCCTGGCCTTGAACACTTCCAGGGATGGGGCATCCACAGCTTCACTGGGCAACCTGTTCCAGTGCTTCACCACCCTCTCCAGGAAGAATTTCTTCCTGATATCCAATCTAAATCTCCCCTCTTTCAATTTAAACCCGCTACCCCTTGTCCTGTCACTACCTGCCCCTGTAAAAATCCCCCCCCCAGCTTTTTTGTAACCTCTTCAGGCACTGGAAGGTACTATAAGGTCTCCCTGGAGCCTTCTCTGTTCCAGGCTGAACAAGCCCAACTCTCTCAGCCTGTCCCCATAGCAGGGGTGCTCCAGCCCTCGAATCATCTTCACGGCATCCTCTGGACTTGCTCCGACTGGTCGATATCCTTCTGATGCTGGGGGCCCTAGAGCTGGATGCAGAACTGCAGCTGGGGCTCATGAGAGCAGAGTAGAGGGGGAGAATCCCCTCCCTCAACCTGCTGGCCATGCTTCTGATACAGCCAGGATACAGTGCTTTCTGGGCTGCCAGCACATACTGCTGGCTCATGTCCAGCTTTTGATGCACCAGTACCCCCAAGTCCTTCTCCTCAGGGCTGCTCTCCATCCATTCTCCGCTCAGCCTGTACTTGTGCTTGCCCTGACCCATGTGCAGGACCTTACACCTGGCCTTGTTGAACTCCATGTACTGCTGCCGAGCTCAGGCTTTCCTGAGGAAGTGTCTCCAAACCAGAGCAGCCCACGATCCAGCAGGGACCTGGGATGAACTGAAAGCTTGCAGCTCAGGGTGACTTCTGCAGGTCCAGAACTTGCATCAGCAAGCCCCTCCAGCACTGGAGATAAGCAAAGGGTTCTGCTATTATCACTGAGAGCTGGTAATTTCCAGCAGTGGTAAAATTCGCTTTTACATTTGTATAAAACACACTTAAGTGCATGCTAAATGCAGAGCGAATGAGACAAGAATTGCAAATGGAATGGATGCCATATTGATTATTGAGGATTTATTCCCTGAGGTTTAGGAGGTTTGCCATAGACACAGATCTCTTTGCACATGGCTGTCGTTAACACTCATGAAATCAGCTATTAATAGTTAATGGATAATTTAATAATTAATTAGTATTTAACAAACGGAGAGCAGAGGAGCAGCCTGTCTGCCACCAAAATGGAATAATAAAGAGAAAAAAGTTTACGACGGTGCTGCGCAAGTGATTATTATGTTTTGTTTTGTTCTGCTGGACTCTGATGCTGCGAGATGAACTACTGCAAAAAGGGCTGTGGGAACACCTTGCCTCTGGCTCATCCCCACCTGCCCCCCCGGCTGCTTTATGACCCCTGGTGACCTGGTCAGGTTTGCATTGACCAAGGACACCGAAAGCGAGATGCCCCAAGTTAGACCAAGACCCCCTCCACGTCAGCAGTTAAAGCAGGCCACGCTGCCAGCCCCTCTCCCCAGCTACCCTGCCTCCGAGCCCCCATGAATACTTTATGATTACAAATGGATAGAGTGTTTGCTGCCACATGCTTGCTAATTGCTTCAATTGTGTATTAAACAGGCACTAATCATTTCATAAATATTGATATTTGCAGGCAGGGATGGGGAGAGGTGGCTCAGGAGAAGCCGTGCCACCACACCACCAAGAGCCACCACCCGCTGGGGATCCTCCCTCCCTGCCTGCACCCAGCGGGGTAGAGCAAGGCACCAAACTCCCTGGGCCACGTTCCGGGTACGGAGAGATGATGGTGACTGCCCATCCCACATCCCAGATGCAGCTCCATGGAGCTCATCTGCTGCCCCAGGGACTGATGGGCAGGGGAGCAGTGAGGACGGTCTTCCTGGCATGGGGGTAGCACCAGCCCCTCTGCCACGAGATGCAGCAGCTTTGAGCCAGCCTCAGGCATTTGTAAATTAAAGGCTTATTATTAGCAGTACTTGAGATGTACATGTTCTGTCTCCCTCGGGATGTTCATTTCGTGCTGATTATCATATTTTTAAAAATGTAATGAATTTATGGAGATAATTCAATCCCACTGACTAGGAATGTGTCTTACTTCTGCCACAAGTAAAGATGCTGCGTGTGTGAAAATGGAAATTGCTGCGGCACTTTCCATGTCTTTTGCCTGTCTTCCCCTACCAAAGGATCCCAAAATGCTTTGCAGGCTCTATCTGCTGGTTAGATCGACCAGAATCACATCACTTCGCAGGAACGTAGTCACCTCTGGGCTGGAACACAGAAAGTCTTTAACTCGAAGCAGAAATGTAATCAGATTAATTAAGTAAGTACAATTCCAAGGCGAGAAAGTCAATTAAATGAATCATACGTCAATATGTAAATAAAAGGAGCCGGCTTTGAAGCAGGATTAGAGATAGGAGTGAGAATCAAGACTGACGCTTCTTGCAGAGCTTGTTCAAACGTCCTCCAAGAGCCGCTTTTCCGGGTTTCTCCTGGCAGGAGACAGCACCCAGCAGCAGCACAGGGCTGCTCGCAGCCAGGGATGGGCTCCAAGCACACACCAAGTGTGTCGAAGCAGCCCCAGAACCTCTGTGGGACATCCCCATCGGGTCACTGGTGCGTGAAGGCACACAAGGGTGTCTGTGCTCCCTCCGTGCGCATGCATTTCTGCCCACTGAGACCCACCCTGCTCTCCATTCACTGCTCCGAGTATCCTTTGCTTTTCCAGCACGTTCCCTTTCCTCTCCTTCCTTCCTTTCTTTCTGCCAGTGAGGACTCCCTGCCATGGATGCCTTCCTGCACCCATAAATCCTTTGCATGGGCTGAAGTAGTGTCACTGAAGAAAGATCTTTTTTTGTGCAAATTTCAATAAATGCCACTGAAACAACATGGTAAATGATCCTGAAAATACAAGAGCCAAAAGGAGAGAAAGAAATGGCAGCCGAGGGGGAAAGAGAGGGAAACGCTTGGATTTAAGGCTGCCAAACAATGCATTTAAATAATTCAATTTGCAAAAGCAGAGAAGAAAGGGAAGAGAAAAAAAAAGGGGAGGAAAAACCCAGCTTGTGCAGCAACCCAATAAATAACCTCGGAACGTGTGAGGCTGGGAATGCAGGACTGAGATAGGCCTTCTTCTATTTACAAGATTTTTCATTAAAATGCCAAAAAAAATATTTTGATAGATTAAGGCTGTAATTTCACTTTTAATTCCTGAAATCCCCACAGAGACGTGGTCATGTCACCTTCCCAGCCTGTGCCTCGGCTCTCAGATCTTTCCCTCTCACTCTCCCCATGGATGCTCTCAGCAAGGCTCCCGGGATAATTGGAGGGCTGAGGGCACCTGAAGAGTTCCCGCTCCAGCTGGGCAGGTACCTCTGCAATGACACAGGCTGGAGCCTCATTAGCCAGTGGTTACAAACCCTCCTGTAACAAGCAGCATTTTGTAGAAGTCGGGACATGCTTAAAGAACTGCATCTCCGGCAGGTTTGAAATAAGGTACCTGAGGTGTGCGGGAATCTCCTCGTCACTCCGACAGCACCAGAGCAAACGCTTTCCCCCATGACTGATGGTCTCTTTGCAAAGCTCCCTGTTATTGCCCCTTAATTACCATGGCTAGCAGCCAGCATCATCACTGGGGCTACCTAGTTTGCTGGGATTTGCAAACATCTCTGGGAGAGACCCTTTCCCTCCTGCAAATACCTGGCTATAAATCCCTATTTATGTCAATGTTGCTGGAAGAATGAACCAAAATTATGATAACTCAGTGCCTTTAACTGGTGAGCGCAACCCTGGTGCAGCACCAGCCAGGTCCCCTGCAAAGGCATCATAGTTTCAATCAGAAAAACAAGCAAGAACATCACAGAACAGGCTGAGGGACTGAAGAGGTCTGTATCAGGTCTGCTCTGTGCCAGATCAGCGTTGCCAGGGAGTCCACTGCTCTGCCTTAAGACCAGCACGCTACTTGGACTTGGCCTCTCGGGCTCCTCGGTGGGACAGGCATCTCCAGGTGGGCACATCTTTCTGCATGCTGCTGCCCACGAGGAGGGAGGCTGGGGGGGGCCAAGCCAGCCTGAGCCATGCCCAGCCTCCTGCAGAGCACTCCCTGAAGAGACCAAAAGGCTTTTAAACTTAGAAAAGCCACATTTTATATGAATACAGACGAGAGGCCTCCCTTTTCAAAGGGAGAAAACTCAAAGCAACCAGGGAACAGAAGAGAAATAAAATGCTCTCCCCCTGCCCGCCGCATCGGCGAGGGCAGAGCCTTGTTCCACACTTGGATTCAATTAGCTCTGTGACTTGCAGAGCTGCAGCAAACTTTGCCGAAGCCCCTCTGGCTACCAGGACATCCCCTCTGCCCGCGGAGACTCCTGGTCCCCACGGTCAGCTGTGCACCCTGAGCCCTCACCACAGCATCAGCCCCAGCAGCACCTTGCACCTCAGCAGGGCTGCTGAAAAGCACACACAAATAAAGAGCTCGGGGTGTGTGGCAGGGGAGACATTGGCGTGGTGAGACAGCTGTCCCAGGGCTTGGCCAAGAGGACGTTTGTAGAAATGGGACAGCATCGACCCACTGAGCAAGGTGGGCTGGGGAGCACCGTGGGGGGTGCAACTGTTTCAAAACCTTCCCAACGTCCCTACAGAGCTTTGGCACTGGGCAGTGATCTCAGCTGAGGGAGTGACACTGGTAAGAGCAGCAATCGGCAGCAGATCAGCCCAAAGAATCTGCTCAGATGTTGGGTGAGAAGGAGCATGAAGGCGCAAGGTGATGCCCAGACCCAGGCAGCCATGGCCAGCTCTGGCCCCCGAGCACCCCCGGCACACTGAGCTTCACCCCTTGGCACACACATCATACACAAAATGCCCAGTGCCCCTTAAATAGGTAACATTGGGTCATACACTTAGGAAATACTAAACTGCGAGAGAATGTTCAATTATCTGTTTAATGATGGTTAAAACACACTGGAAATACTGTTTTGCAGAGGAGAGCCACACATGGCATCTCCTCCCAGCAGTAGCTCCTTACCCCAGGCAGTTTGGGGTTAGTCACAGGGTTAAGGTTCTTGGTTTATTCCCATTCATACCCTACTGGGGTCCCTGAGCTGGGAAAAATGGTATCCCATTCCTCCTCTGCTGCTGATCCCCAGCCCCACTGCCAGCCCTGCACCCCAGGTTTCAGCTAAAAGCCCCCTCTTGATGTGAGAGCATGATGCTCCGTCCTGCTAGAGCCCAGCTCTGACCCCAGTAAGTCAAGAGGAGACAATGGTGTTAATGTGGTGAGGAACTGCCCTGCTCTTGCTGCATCCCCAGGGAGCCTGGGGACAGGTGTGTGTCCCGTGGGTCCCTGCGGGCCAAACATCCTGACTGCAGCAGGGTCTTTCCCAAAAAAAGCTGGGCTCGGATGCCTGTTTCAAAGGGTTGAGGAGATCCTATTTCTGGAGAGGACAAAGTGCCATTTCCTGATCTATTTGCAGTTGAAATGGACCTGCAAAGTCCCTTTTCAAGGTTGATGGGGAGGCAGAGGGCAGAGGGATTAGCCCACAGACAGCTGTAGTGCCTTCAGTCCCAAAATACTCTCTGAAAGAGGATCCTAGCCCTTATGGCTGAGCTCAGTAAAGAGCTCCCAACTTATTGTTCTGTTTTGAAGCACCTGTGCTGTAAAATGTTATTTATCTCTGTCAAGGGGATGGAGCAGTACGAGTTAGGGCGGAGACCAGAATGGTGGGGAGTAGGGGTGGCATCCCCTTGACCCCGTGCATCCCCAGGAAATCCCGACAGGCATCTTTCTAAAGCCCTTCCACACCATTGATGCTGTGCCCCCTGCAAGCACGCCGAGCGCCCCCGTTTATGCTGTGGGCAATGAGGAGGAGTCAGGTCACTGAATGATCCCATCCAACACAGCTCTGTCATCTGGCAGTTGGGCTTTGGTGACTTCCAGCCACCTTCCCCCCAAAGAGGAAACCTCCCCAGCATCCTGAGCTCAGACCCCTGCCCCAGCCAGCACACCTCAGGGGATGTTTCTGGCTTCAGAAGGGTTTTGCAGCAGTGGAAGTGAAGGAGAAGAGACTTCATATGCAATGGCTGCATCATCCTCATCACACTGTCCTACAAAAACCAAAATCAAGGTGTGCCATCATGTCAGTCTCACAGGGTGGTTAGTCTGAGGTTAGTTTTCAGCAAATGTTTACTGGGGCATTTAGATCCCAGATGTTAATTCATGTCTTCCCTTCATATTTTCTCGTGGGATCCTCAAGCTCTGGAGTGGGTCTCTGTCGCTGAAGGAAGAAGTATGAAAAGGAATGTGTGAGCTCTTCAGGTCCTACAGAAAAGCCCTGCATTTCCTGTGCTGGAGACTCAGGGTGATTAGTGAGTTGCCCATCCCCACAGGCACCCAAGGGCCTTGCAGATCACCCAAGGGTCTTGCAGATCCGTTTTGCACAGACAACAATGACATCCTTGTGCTCTCCATGCAATTCACTTTCCTCACACTCAGGAGAGTGAGCATACACTTGCTTTTCTCCCAAAAACCTCCAAAGTTTGGATTTCAGGATTAATTAGTGCTTTTCCTTCTGTGGTAGCATTAGTACGGTTCCTCATGGGTCCAGGGCATGTTACAGTCCAGCTCTCCTGAGAACAAATTTTGAACAACAAAGCCCTGATGCCATCGCCTGTGTCTGTGTGACCACAGCCCTGACTGGTGGGTCTGAGGCAGGGTAGGAGCAGATGGGAACTTCATGGCAAGGCTGGTCTGGGCCAGGCTGGACAAGAGATGACTGCCTCGGGTCTGCTATAGCATCTGGCCTGAAGTTGGCAGACGCAATGCTCAGCAACTTTCTCTGAGCTGAGGAAAGAATAACGACCGAGTAAAAAATAGTCCTAGTCCCCTGTGAGTCTTGTTCATTAAAAGACAACAACATGTTTTATGGCTCACACGTTCTTCTCTTGGTGGTTTCTCCAGAACGGGACTCAGCCAGATAATAAGCGAGGCTCCACAAGCCCTTCAAAACCATCTCCCGAGCGCCACGCATGTGGAGCCATAACTCAGCCTCTGTCAGCAGCTCCATCAGTCCCACCCCGGGACCACCCGAACTGCTGATTTCCTCCACCCTTCTCTCCGCCACTGACCCACTGCTGCCGCGGGGAATATGAGCTCACTGATTAGAAATCAATAGGACGTCAGCTCACACCTGAGGCACAAGCGCTGCCGGATGAGAGGCTGCTCCGCACCCTGCGTGGCCTCACGGCTGTGCCCGCTCAGATTTCAGCAGCTGCTGAGAATGCAGCCCTGTGAAAGTCTCCCACCCGTGAAAGGAAATCCTGGGTAGCACCGTACTGCTGTGATTCGGCTGGTGTTCAGCTCCCGGGGATGGCACCTTTCCAAGTCTCCGCTGTGGGTCGTGGCCTGCTGAGCTCCAGAGCCCCTGGTCCCAGCAGGGATGGGATGGCCCATGCTCAGTGTCCTTTCTCCACACCAACCTCCATTCAGGCCACGGTTCCCAAAGGAAATGAGTGGGCCCAGGGAAGAAGATGTCTCCGTCATGTTGCACAAAGGGGCAGCATCCTGTTGGCAGACCAGGAGGTGGGTCTACATCTTGGGAAGATGACTGCAACCAGATGGTACAGCTCACTGTATCCATCCTCCTTTCTTCAGAAAGGCTCCTCCAAAGCTACAGCAATGCTGTTGGAAAGACAATCGTGTGGATCTGTCCTCACTCCACTGCTTTTCCTCCTCCTGCCTCACATCCATTCAGGATATCTGTACTTAGTGTGGTGGGTTGTGCCTCGCTTTGTGTCCCTGTGGAGATGGCCCTGAGCTCCCAGAGTTGCCAAGAGCTCAGACTGATCTGGTGATACCTGCCTTCCCCATCCCACCCCAACTGCTTTGCACTCCAGCAGAGGAACCAGTGCACTGGAAGACAAGGTCAGCAGGGGACCTGGTGTGCCGGAAGACATGCTGGGTGTTTTCCCGGAGGCTTCAGTACCCAGGGTGGCTGAGCACGGCTCTGGGGCCAGGAAGAAGAAGGGTTTTAGGGAGCAAGAGGTTGAGTGAAACCTCATGGCTGATGCTGTGCCCCTGCTCTCCTGCCCAGCACGGTGGATCCATGTTTCGGTTTTATAGCTCAACAGTGGACTCTAGCCACAAAATTTAGGCCTGAATTTCCAAATTCTACCTGTTCAAAACTCCACAGCTATGAAATGGCACGTTGCAGCTTGGAGGCAAGGGTGAGACGTCAGGCTGAGTAACACTACCAGACCCTCCAAGGCGGATTTACCTGCCTCCGCACATACCAAGAAGGCAGCCAACAGCTCAGTCCCACTTCTCAGCTCCACCTTCTCAGCGTCACCTTCACGTGTCCTGCTCAGAGATGGTACCTGCCCTTAGGATCCATCATGGGAAGAGTCTGCCTGATCATGGGCTTCCTTCACATCCAACAGGATTTGCATTCTAGGCTAATGATGTGCCAATTGCTTTTACAACAAATCCTCCCCGAGGTCTCCCAGATGGCTAGTTGCTTCTTGTGGCCTGCTCTGTATGTAACATTATGTAGCTGCTGCTAACCCCTCCATAAATATGTTTTTAATGTTTAGTTTGCATCTCACTCACATTCAATAACTGGTCTGGGAAATCTAAAGTGCATCTTCAAAACTGAGCCACAATAATTATTGAATATTAGATACCATCATTGGAGTATTAAAAACATATTTCTATATGGAAATAGAGTGTGAATACACAGTATGGTGCTGCACCACACACACTGCATGCTGATCACCGAGAAAATGTCCAGCTTCCTATCACACCAGTAGCAACAGTTTGCATCTCCTATCAGGAGGATCCCAAAGCACTTTTCATACATTTGCAGTGCGTGCAGTCACTGCTGCCCCACAGAAACACAGCGTCTCTTCTCCCAGACTCAGCACCTCAGCTCAGACAGGGGAGGGATGCAAAGTGGGAGAAGATTTTTGGAAGCAGTTGGCACCTCTCAGCCATGTCCATTAGCTCAGTCCCCAGGCATGGAGTCCAGTACTGCTACTAGATGCTCTCAGGCTCTTCCCTCAGAGACCAAACCTTTTAGACCGAGCTGTAGGCAGCCACAAGATAAATTTGTAAGCCCAGCAACGGTGCTTGGGTGCATAAGTGGAGAAATGTGCTCGGCTGCATTCATCCCCTCCTTTACCTGGTTTGCTGACTCCATCCCAGCGACTGCACAAGCAAATGAGACTTGCAGCTGAGCAAAACCTTTTCAAGGCCAGCCCCAATTAGGCTTACTCACAGGATTAGTGTACATATTTTAACAATGAAGATAATAATAAATACGGGGAGAACATGCATTAGTTCCACCTAGGGCCCTGAAAATACCGAGAATTAGCCAGTTAGTGTAAGAATAGAGTATGCAACTATTATTTCCACATTCTCAAAATTTTCATTCTCTGATGGATGCACTCAGGGGAACCGATTGAGAGTGTCTCTGTAAGACACTTTCTTAGTAATTTAACCGTAAGGTTTTTGCTGCTGCACTGCCAAGCAATCGGAGGAGAATCAGCACTTCCCTTGATCACACCAAACTTTGATATCACCAGGCGGAACTGCTTCACACCTTCAAGACCAACATGTTTTACAGTCACAGAGGTGAAGATCACAGACCCCATCAACCGAGGAGCATTGCTAAACAAAGAGATGCTGTGATCTGTCACTAGAGTCCCTTCAGACTCCGTGAATCCAACCTCCAAGTTTTAAAAGCGAGCAGGAACCCAGGCACTGAGAGAGTGCTCAGCCTGAATGGCTCTTCCTGAAGGCCAAAGCCAGCTGTGGGGAGCTCATCCTGGCTTAGTCTCTGGGCTGGAATATGAGTTTGGTAAAACTATTTAATTTTACTTTTCCTCCCTTCCGTCTAGGTAACCTAACAGGTCTGTTTCTACATGGGCACTTCTGTGTTCCCTGAAGAGTACTGGTTTGGGGGTGGGAATGGAAACCTACCCATTCCCTGTTTTGCCTTTCCTTGGTTAAAGGCCAGCTCATTCTGCAGAGGAAGAAGCTGTGGTACAACACTCACCTTTTCCCTCTGTCAAGCCTGAGCTGGAAGCCCCAGGTTTCCCTACAGCCCATTAAGTTGTATAAACCGGCTTTTCTCACGAAGGCAAGACTATCCTGTGGGATTTATTGCCACAGGGTTTAGCAGCAGCAGGGCTATGGACAGGTTCAAAGAGGTGCTGGACAAACTCATGGAGGAGAAGTCCAGTCTGTTACGTGTACCAACCTGGATGCCGTCTCTGCTCAAGGAGTGTCTAAATCAGAAGGTGAAAGAGCGAAGCTCATCCTATGCTGATTTCTGTGCTACTTCAGAATTGGTCCTTGGGCTGTGTGGTAGATTGGGGGGTGTGTGTG
Source organism: Eurypyga helias (assembly GCF_000690775.1). Taxonomy (NCBI): domain Eukaryota; kingdom Metazoa; phylum Chordata; class Aves; order Eurypygiformes; family Eurypygidae; genus Eurypyga; species Eurypyga helias. The sequence goes on from NW_010269155.1 coordinate 29,581, forward strand.
CAAAGGGCACCCATAGACTGACCCAGGAACAGCATTTTCCTGGTCTTGTCATCCTGGAAAAAGCAAAAGCAAGTCATGGCATATGGAGGCGTTCCTGGGCCACATCAGGGCTGGTTCCCAGACGGTGACAGAGACCCACATCCTGCTATGTGGCAATATCTTTATTCCCCAGCTGTCCCAGCACCGAACACCAGATTGGGATTGGGAGCAGCACAGCACAGAACCCGCTCGTCCTGAAGCTGACTGGCAGCGCACAGAGCCAGGCTGACAGTTGGAGGGGAAGCAGCAACTTTTGTGCTATTTCAGTCCCAGCAAGAGCTGCAAAATTCATGAAAAATAGAAATACTTGACAGCAAGAGACAAAATTCACATTTCTGCAAGCTGTTTCAAGCCTGGGTTTGATGCCTGTGGCTGGCCACGTTGTTCACCCGTTTCCACACCTCTTGAAAAGCCGGATGCCTGGCCGGAGCATCCACCGTGCACCGGCTGCAGCTCCAGTCCCGCTGCTAGGGATGTCCCCTGCCCTTCGCCAGTGCTGCACCAGGCACAGGCAGCAATATAACCGAGCAGCATTTAATAGCAGGCTGTCGGAGTCGGTCTGCAAAGCTGTCAGAGAATCTGAGAAATAGAAGTGTAAAATCAGCATGTTTTGTGGGACAGTGGGCACAGACTGCCCATATGTTACCCACACACATCACCAGTCATCTGGGAAATGCACACATCTTAAAGGCTTTCATTTCTCCATTTTTCCCTGTTGGACTTGTCAGAGAAATTTCGCTGCCAGCCCATACACCTTCGCGAAGAACGCATGGCTCAATCTTTCACAGATGGACTTCCCTCACGTCTGGGCTTTGATCAAGGAAAGAAAGCAGCAGGGGAGGGCGGAGATTATTACCTAGAAATGTGTCTGTGGAAGCATTTGTGCGTGCAGACGCGCTCCCGGTGTGTTCTGCGTGTTTGTTTCTCCGTGCGGGTACCTGTGCTGCTGTGGCTACAAACCGATGCTCGAACCTGTCCTGGGGGTACCCTCCAGGGTACCAGGGTGAGGATGCTGCATCCAGGTAGCCCAGCAGCATGGGACAACGCTCGCCTGGTGCATATGATGTAAAACAGTCTGAGTGTCTGAAGTGACCTTTTGCCAAGCCATTCTTTCCCCCTTATCAAATCTCCACCCCACCAGCACCCACAGTCACTGTCAGGGCTGGGTTTCCCCATCAGACGTGAGCTGCAGGGAGCCAGCGAGGTTTGGGGTGCAGGGAGAAGGGAGGGGGGGACTGAGGCTGGGTGGATCTGGGGACAAGCCATGCTGCCAGCATTTCTGAGGAAGCACAGACACTTGGTAACTGGTTTGCAGGTTTATTCCCCTCTCATCACTGCAAGGGAGGAAAGCACGTTGAAAGGACTAGGGACAGGACTTTGCCAGAAAAAAACCCATGTTAGAAACACTGGTCTCTGATGGTCTTCTGTGCAGGGGGAGCTGAAACAACTTCCTCCTTTTTGCTCCTCTCATCTTTCCATCAGGAGGTAGAGAGGATGGAAATTTTCAGCACAGTGTTTTCACTGGGATCCTCGGAGCCCTCTTGAATACCTCATCTGGGCTCATCAGGCTGGCTTTGTCTGTGCGCTCTGAATTAAAGGTCTCAAGGAAAACATTTTTAACCCCGATTGCCGGTGCTGGAGGAAAAGTGCAGCCCTCCCTGGTCCAGGGAGAGGTGATCATGGAAAGAAGGCAGCTCGGTGGGTACCCGGTGGGTAGAAAGGGAGACAAAGCCAAAAGGAATGGAAATGTGGGTGCGACTAAACCATGGCACCGTGGATGCAGACCGCTTTGTTCAAAGTGGGAGGGGTTCTTGGGGGAGCTGCTTTGTTTTGTGAGTTGAAAGAAGGGCATGTCATAAAGCAGAAAATCCAGTGAACGCAGCAGGGAGGGGAGCTAGTGTTTGCGAGAGGGGGAGTTAGTTCACCGAGCACCACCAAGTTTGTTCTCACCATCCCAGGAGCTTGAGAGGAGGCTGGAGCTGGTTATTTATTAGCAACCCTTTCAAAGGTGAACTCTGCCTGGCTGTGCCAGACCAGTCCTGGCAGCGGTGACACCGGTGTGACACCCCACCACATGAGGGTCAGCATCCCAGCCGTGCTGCTGCTGCCTGCTTGGAGGAAGTGGTCTCTCTTGTCTCCGAGGGGATGCATGTCCCAGGGGGTCCTTCAGGATGCATGCTCCTGCGAGAGGGCATGGCCACATGCTGGGGACACCTCCCTCTGCGGGATCATCTCAGCAGAGTGAGGCAGGCTGCTGGCAGGGAGCGATGCTTGGCCAAGTGATGCTCATGCTGCCAGCTTGGCAGATCTGGCACCTGCTGAAGGTGGGGGCAGAGCTGTAGCATTTGAAATCTCATCAATGGAAAATCAGCCAGAAACTGGAGTTTCGAGAGGGGACTATGTCCAGAAAAACAACAACAAAAAATTTAGGGTAGATGAGAGTGGGGGGAGAGTGGGGTGGGGGGGGAAGTCCCTGACTGCTTAATTTGCCCTTTCTGAAGAAAAACTGCATTTCAGAAAACCTGGAAGCTTTCGCCTTGCACAGGCAGAGCAAAGCCTCTGCCTCTGCCTTGCAGGTCACGTCTTTCAAGTAAAATTTCAGAGCACATCTCAGAAGGAAGAAAAACAATTTAAAAGGATGAAATAGCTGAAAAACACCAAGCATGAAGAAAACAAAAATGTGTTTGTGATCCAAACTGATTTATTTTTTATTCAGCTGATAACCTCCCGAAACGCCTTCGACCTTTTGTGACGATGTGGCAACCCTGCTGCGATGCCCCGTACAGACGGGCCGACAGCGTGCACCCTGTGCCGTGCTGTGCCGTGCCGCTGCCTGCGCCCTCCCCGCAGCCTGTCTGCTGACACAGCTGCTGGCGTGGATGCAGCGAACGTGGATGAGGGACCACCTTCATGGCCCTGCTTCCAGGCACAGAGCGCTTGCACCCTGTGCAATGCGTGCTGCGCCTCTGACCAGGCTTCTGATGGGGTTACGTATCCCTGGCCAGTGGGGTTGTTTAAGGCCGATGGAGGGTGCTGGGCATCAGGATGGGTGCTCCTTTGCATGGCTGTACCCAGTGCCAGGCATTGAAGCAGAAGCAGGGCAGGGCTGCCAGTGAGGGTATGTCACGCCAAGCCCTAGAAGCTGGGGTAGGCTGTGGGAAAAGCAGCTGAAGTGAAACCCAGCGGAGGCTGTGGAGCGGAGCCATTCCTTGCATACTCAGACCTCGTGCTTTTTCCCATCTCCCACCCACAAGCAGGTTTGCAGCTTCAGCAACCTCCTTTTCACCCCTTTCCTGCCCACTTCAGACCCCCCTGGCAGCGCAGATCGGGCAGGGAGAGAATGCAGGATCCAGAAAATTCTTGGCACCACACAGAGGACTGGGCACAGATGGCATATGTGCACCCCCACCTCCCCGATGCCAGCCCATCCCTCCACGGTGACCACAACTTGTCACCCCACAGCTGCCAGCACTGTCGGGTCCCCCCACACCCGTCTCCAGCGTGACATTCCATCTCATTAATTTACCCCATTAGAGGCTCTGGAGGGAGCTGAGGAACTTGGGTGCGATTTTTCTTCCTGCTTTTCAGCCCGTGAGCACATGTGAGAAGAAACACGCGCAGCCCCCACCGCAGCTTCCCTCCTCGCCGGTGTTAGGGTCTGACCTCTCTTGCTGTCTGCCCTGGTTTCTAAATAATGTTTAAAATTGGTCACTGGCCCCCTGTCATTCTTCAGTCGCGACCCACTTGAAAGGGACGGTTTGCAGAGCCAAAGAAAACACCATGCGTGGGACCTACATAAGAAATGCCAGACCTGCTCGCTCGCCTTGAAAGCGGCATGCGCCGGAGATCATATGTCCTGGCTGACAAGAGCAGCTCCAAAAGCAGCCTTGGGAGAAAAATGTCCCAGGAAATGCCCCGAAAAATTAATTCTTACATGTTGCCGCCTCCAGAATAAATGAGATAACGTCTTTAGCTCCAATTGGGTAAAAGGAAACTTTCTTTTCCACAGGGATCTCCAGCTCCACATAAGGAGCCATTAATCATCAAGGGAGGGGGGGAGCTCCGGAGCCACACGGGTCCCACTGGGACATGTTCCGGCGCCCCTGGAGCCAGGAGAACCCCCAGCACTGGCGGCTGCCAGCCCACCCCATGGTCCCACTCTCCGGTGGGGCATGGATTCATCCAGAGCAAGCTGGGAGGAGAGCGAGCCCTGGGCTGAAATGTGCATCTGCAGAAACCCCCATGCAGGGGATGGGTGGGGGGAATGGGGAGGTGCTGGCTTCAGTTACAGGCTGCTCTTGCCTCAGGGTGTGATCACAGGCTGAAAATCCCCTTCTTGCCCCATTTCTTAGTCTTGCATCCCTGAGACTGGCGTCATCAGTAAATTGGGGTGTTCTTTATGTTTTGAGAAAGCTGTGGAGACCCCCCCTGGGAGGACTGGCAGGCTGCTCTGCTACCTGGCTCTGCTACCCAGCCTGGGTGGGCACCTTGGGGGCTGCAGATGAGCTCCCTGTCCACCATCCCACCGCCCCACCATCCCACTGTCCCACCACTCCACCATCCCACCTTCCCACTGTCCCAACATCCCAACACCATCTGCATCACCCCTTCATCCACCAGCCCAGCTCAGATTCCCCACAAGCCCCCAGACCAACCTCAGCACAGCCTCCCCCCAGCCCCTTGCCCTCCCCTGGGTGAGAAGCAATAATTGGAGCCTGACGTCCCATCTGGAGCTGATCAGCGCTGGCTAACTCGGAGATGTCACTAATGGAAACTTCAATGTTTTATTTCAAGGGGCTTCTGTCACTTCCTCCCTCCAGAAGCGATAACCGCTTTGCAAAGGCTGCGGGGCGGCCCCAGCCATCCATCGCTCAGCAGTAGCATCTCTCTGAAGACATCTGCGATGCTCAAACGCAGAGATCTCCGGGACGCGCTGAGCCCTCCCAGCTCTTTATAATTAGCAGCACAAGCCCCCGGCTGCAAGGGGTTAGCACAGCTCCTAAAGCCATTTGCAATGCTGGGCTTTGCAGCCCCAGTCCCTCCGCTGCCCTTCTTGTCCCCTCCTCACCCTGCCTGGGACTGAAACTCGCTTTTTTGGGCAGACTCACGTGCACACATGCAGTCCTAAAGTATCGAGGTCTCGGAGATTAAAAGGCACCATTATGGGAGTCAAACATAAATTCTCCTTTTATTAAGCAGAGTAAATGTCATCAGTGAAAAAAAGCAGAGGAGGATGGAGAGAAGAGGAGGATTTCATTCTAACTTCCCTTTACTTTAGATCCTGCTCCTGGCCCTGGCTCCGTGCAGTTGTTTATTTAAAAGTCCAGTAGGGAATGCTCATATCTTACCTGCTTTCTGTAGGGATTTTCTGCACCATTACCATAACAAACAGCATATACGGTTTGGCTGGGGGCTGAAAGCCCTCGCTCTGGACTGGCACAGCTGAGAGGGGATGGGGAGTCACTTGTGATGGGTGTGCGGTGCCTGCACTGGTGCTGGGAGCAAGAGGATGAGTCGCTGCCACCTGCGCACACGGTGGGCACCCGTGCCTTCCCTTGGTGGGTCTAAGGGGGTGCCACATTGTCCCAAACTGACCCCTGTTAGGGCAGAGAGATTCAGTGGGGGTTTAAATTACCACCACAGTGACTCTGCCAGTCCTGCCTGTCTCTCCTGTGTTATTAAAGCCTCTTGTCAACCCTCGCACAGGGGACTGCCCTCCCCTTGCCATCCCTGCACAGCTGGCAAAGCCTCTGAAGTCACTGATGGTCCTGGGGCTGCACGCCCCAGCAAAAGCACTTCTCTGAATTATTTAAACATCCCCAGCTCCACAGCAGCATCCCCAGGAGCAGGAGCAGTGGCTTGGACCAGGATTGGCAGCAGGATGGAGGAGGATGCCCCACAGCTCCTGACTCCTTGGGTTCATTTCCAGGCAGGCAGCCTCTGCAGTGCAGCTGTCGGACCTGTTGCCCACAGCAGACAGATGAAAGCCACCAAGTAAAGGCTGTGGTGGACAAATTCCTCCTGGCTTCCAGGGATGGCCAGACAGCAGTGGCTCCTGCACCTAGACAAGTCCTGCCTGGCCTTGCTGCCGTGGGTGATAAACAGTGGGTCAGCCCCACAGGAATGCAGGTACGGCTCCAGCTCCCCTGCATCGTTGGCATCCCGGCGCTGGGGCTCCAGGGAAGAGCTTTGGTTCAAAGGCCAAACCCCCACTGGGGGAGCTGAAAAGTTTCTCTTAACTTGATGAGACAGGACCAAATTTGTGTCACATACTCGCCTCGCTTAATTGCCCTGCTGTGGCAGCTTTCTGCAGACCCTGGAGCCAGCACAGGTCTTGGAGATCCTTGCAGACATGACATGCCTGGACAGGATGGCTCTGCAGCTCCTAACTCTCCCTTGGCTCCATCCATACCCCCCCAGAGAGCCAGGGACCTGGGACATCGAAACACTCACCACACATGGCACACCGTGACAGTAGAGGACGGCTTGAGAGGAGCAGAGGCACCAGAACACCCGGCACTGGTCCTACACAGCATCTGTCGAGGCACAAAACTGGGAGACTGAGAGCTCATGGGAAATGTTTTTCCTCCTTTCAGGTTTAATTCTGTCAAGCACTTGTCTGAGATGGTTTTATTCACACACGGCAGCAGAGAAATGGCTGAACAAAGGGTGTCCTTTTTCCATGCTTCATGTTATCTGCGTAGTCTCAGGAATGTGGCTGATTTTAATGGATGCATTACCTAGGTGTGCAGAGGAAGGGGTGAGGGAGACTGCAGAGCAGCAGGGACGCTCGCCTGGGAAATACAGCGCACGGTGGTAACCACTTAATGCTTCAGGTGAAGTGTTTACTGAAGTGGGCTTCACAATATGGGGGGAGCACTCAGGACACATCTTAAACAAATAACCATGGTGCACAATAAATCTGCTGGAGAGTGGGTTTACTCCACTGCCAGGTGCTTCTTCCAAAAGAGATTTTCATCCTTCTGCATTTAAATCCAGTGTCCTGTAGTTTGGGAGAGGCAGATCCAGACCATCCCAGCAGCAGCAACCACCTGCACCTTACAACCTGGCCACATCTGCTGACCTCCCTCATCCCCACTGTCATCTAACCATTTGCCCGATATTCAAAATAACAAATCAATGTAAATCAGCTTCTTTCATCCTTTGCTGGCACCTGGAAGAGAAAAAAACCCAACCCCAAACCAGTGCTGAGGTTTGAGTAGCTGCAATGTGTGTGCTTTGGTCCATCTCACTGCAAGCATCTGCGTTGAAAGGGCTGTTACAGGGAAACCAGCACCATGGGCGACTTATGAAGCTGATTACCATCAAAATTCCTTCCGAGAAAGGGGATGGATCCAACCCCAAACCAAAAACAAAGGAAAGTGGAAGGATTCTTCCTTTGAGTTTATTATTTTTTAAACCATTCTCATGTTCAGGGTCTCTCGCCATGGAGACTTGCTGGGCAAGTCCCATGCTGTCAGGGACATAGCAGAGGGGATAGATGGGCTGAGGGGGTGCAGGCTCTGCCCCATCACACTGGCCCCCTGGCCCCACCAGCTCCTGCCGAGGCCCTGTGAAGCCTTGCCAAGCATGCAATAAATAAATAGATATATCACACACCGTGGAGGATGACCTCTGAGTAAATCACCTTACTCTCTGTATCATGATATCTGATCACTCCTGCTGGGGTCTGCACTCCAGGAGCAATGCATCCAGCACGTTCCAGCTCTCTGTCACCCAACCCAGCTGTCATGCAGGCAGAGCCTCCTGAATAACCACGCTTTCGGCATCCCTTTGCCTGTCAGCCGTGTCAGGGAGAGCAGGCTGTGGTCCTCTCTCTGACTCTTCTCCATCAGGAGAGGAAAGCCACGCAAGCATCGTGTCCTCCGGCACAGGGTTGAACTGCACGTTGCAGCTGCTCGCCACGCAGGACACGGTCCAAAGGGATCACAGCAAGTTTGGTTTTGGTCCTACATCCTGGGGAAGCAAGGACTCCTTTGTGCATCTTTGCCCTTCCCCTAATGAATTCCCCCAGCACTCACCCTGTCTTCTTTCTGCCCCTTCCCCCGCCTCCCTCACCCCCCCACTTCTCTCTCACACACACATCCAGCTTCCTTCTGTTATCTTTGTCAGCAAAGAGAACCTGATCCAGTCCATTAGCTCAGCCCCGCTCCCCTCATGTCCCCCCACTGACAGGGAACATGACACTGCACCGCCAAGCACAGATGCAAGCTCTCCATCCTGACAAACATGTGTTGAGAAAGCATTTTTGACCAAGTTCCATATCCAGGGCTAGTGTCAGACAGCGGAGGTGGAATGAAAGGACCTCTTGGCTGGAGACGCTGGAGATAAGCAGCAACAGGAAGCCTGCAAGCAAAAAAAGATGCTACCCAGAAATTTTAGAGGAGAGAGCAGTGACACAAAATAATTGCTGAAAGAATGCAGCTTGATTGCAGACAGCAGGGAGAGTCTCAAATCCTGCACGGAATGAAAGACCAGGATGATAGCTTAAGGGGAAGAAAAGTTATCAGGCTAGAAGGAGTGATTTATTCAATGGAAGGGATTAGGAGTCCAAAAGTTAATGTATGTAATGTAAACCAGGATGGCTGAGGACTCCAGGAAGGGGGATGCAGCCGGGAGAGGTGCACGTGGCGCTCGGCGCAGTGCCGTGCATGGAGGTGTCAGGGTGCTGTCGGCCGTGCTGAGCAATCCGTCCTCAGCACCCATCATGGGGCTTTCTGCATCCCTCCTGTGGGCGGGCTGTGGAGGGGGAGCAACTATCCTGGAAGGATGCAGCCAGGTATGAAATGTTTCCTGCAGGTCTGGGTGCTCACTGATACCATCAGGAATTTGGCTGCTGGGCAGCTTGCACAGAATCACAGAATGGTTCAGGTTGAAAAGGACCTTTAAAGGTCATCTAGTTCCAATCCCCTTCCACTAGAACAAGTTGCCCAGAGCCCCATCCATCTTGGTCTTGAACACTTCCAGGGATGGGGCATCTACCACCTCTCTGGGCAACCTGTGCCAGGATTTCACCACAGCCATCACCCTTTGAGGACAAGGGCCTTGGAGGACTGGTGGCTCCATGGGGAGACACCCCCCAAGCTCAGGATTCCAGCTGTAGGTGGCCTGAGGGGTGCCAGGTACCACCATGACCCATGAGATGAGGTGATGCATCGTTATGTCTGGTGGAGGCCAGGCAGTTTCAGCCCTCTCTTCCACACGCAGAAGTAAACCAAGAATGATGTCCTGGGTACCAGAGGATGCTCTTTCCCAGCATGACCCAAAGAGGCCATGAAACGGGACTGAGATTGCGGAGGTGTCACAACACATGCAGCAAAGGGACTCCTCCCCAGACAGGAGCCCCAAATACCCCCCCATGCTCTGCTCTTCTCCTTCATCCCTCCACAGACTGTCAGCAATGGGCCAAATCCTCTGCCGGCTCAGCCCACTGGAGCTGGTGGAGTGCTGCCAGCAGCGTGGGCCAACATCCCCCATTGTTCATTTAGTCCTTCCTCTATTCATCCCTCTTCTCCTCCCAGGTGCCTCGCCAGAGAGGGAGGGAATCCTGTCAATCGCTAACAAAAATACTGTGCAAATCATATTAAAATAAAAGGCTCTTGTAATTTTTAGTGTTTATTGAAGTGGTTTCTCTTTATTTCTTTTTCTTTTGGCTCCTTGAACATTTTGGAGCACAACTGCCAAAAATGAAATGTTTGACCAGCCCGAGTGACGCTTCTGTTGGCCTCTTTCCCGAAAAAAAAAGTCTCTCACTCATGCTACACTTCTTTCACGTCACCTCCCTGCTCATCCTTCCCCTGCAGCCTCCCCATCCTTCCTAGGTCCTCTTGCCTTCTGCTGTGCCCCGTCGCTCCCTGGTGCAGCCCTGAGCAGCACCTGCACACAGAGTCACTTCCTGATGAGCAGAGTTTCCCTTTTGCAACTTTTCCCACACAATCCCACTTCTCCCAATGACATCTTCCTCAAAATGACTCACCCAAAACCCCTGTCCCTTCTCCTCACCCAGTCTCTGGTTTCTCCTGCTCCTTTGATCTGGAGCGGAGGGTGCTGGAGGCAGGGGCTGAGAGCCCTTTGCCACTGCGAGGGCGAAGGAGAGGACCTTCCGCAGAGGCCAGCAAGGTGAGAGGGTGCCCCACGCTTAGTGGTGGCTTTAGAGAAGTGAGCAGAGGAGAGCGAGCAGCTGTGTTTTCCACCAGGTATGGGGGGACAGGTTGTCACAAGCTTGAGTTCATCATCAGAAAATGAGCGGTAAGGGTCAGCGAAGGCAGCGACTGCGGAGAAAAATCCGCTTCCTGCTGCCTGGGAGACACGCAGTCGCATCGCCGTGGCACAGTCACACTGCTGCCTTGGTCACCTGGATGGGGCATCAATGCCAGCAGTGCTAACAGGAGCAAGAGCCCCTTGTTCGTCCCCAGTTCCCTCTTCCAGCATGAGCCCACTGGCTCTTACAGGCAGCAGCATTGCTATCTTGCTCTCTCAGAGCAGTTCTCATCAGGAGATTTCTGCAGATGCTGGACCAACATCTTTATGCCTATTTTACAGATGAGGAAACTGAGGCTTGGCAAAAGCAAAGCACCAAAAGCCATTTCTCCTGAGGCTGTACAGCCTCTCTTCCATGGCCACCCCGGTAGGACACCAGCCAGCCCACGCACACTGGTGTGACCTTGTCCCTGGGCTGCAGGTGTCCTTGCCCAACACAGGGTTGTGAGAGGAGACCGGACCCCGCGGTGCTGGGGTGTGTTGTGCTGCCCAGCCTGGCTCGTTGCCACTTCATTGGCAGCGTGTGATAGATGCACACCCCCCCGTCTGCTTCCCTGGAATGAATGCTCAGCACTAGGCTGCTGGCATATTTAATCCGCTAATGGCATTAATTCCCTATTAAATTTAATAGTGCAAATATGTTGCTGGTTCGGTTTGGGGAGGAGGGGGTTGTCCTTCTCCCTCTCATCCCCTTTTGTCTTGGAAGGACACTGGAGCATTTGTTAGCAGAAGGGGGGTGTGGGATGTGTGGGGAAATCCCACAAAGAATTGCAGCATTTATGCAGATATTAAAAAAAAAACAAAACCAAAACGGCAGATTATTTTTCAAAAAAGCCAAAGAAAACTCCCCTTTTTCCTGCAAACAAGCTGCCTTCTCTCTGGGAAGCGGCCCTCCATCGCTCAGCCCCAGTGTGCTGGGAAGACAAAAGGCTGTCGCGGCGGGGGGGGCGCACGGGGC
>NW_010269155.1:40902-54911 GCF_000690775.1 Eurypyga helias
TGAAAGTGGCTGTTTTGAAATTGAATATAATTTTCTTTTAAAAAAAAAAAACAACCAACATATATGTATTCAAAGCAAAGTTATGATAAAAATCCGACACAGAGCTGAAAGCGAGGGGTTGAGTTGCATTTTGGCACAGATGGGGCTCATCCCTTCTGTGGGAGGCTCCTTGCCAGAAGACATCTTGGAGTGGAAGGAATTCGAGAGATCAGGGGGGTTTGCATATTATTGGGCTTTATTTGTCCCATCGAGGGAGGTGAGAGGAAGCGTGAAGGGTTTGAGTGTAAAAAAATCTGGCCTGGGATTTACCTGCGAGTGAGACAGGTGAAAAGTGTTGGATGATGGATTCTTCCCGGTGAATGAAGAGACAAAGGGGAGTCTCTTCCCTGTCTGACACTTCGGTAGTAGCATATTTTCAGGCAAGGGAGGTGAAGTAAAAAATCTGGTCTGGATCAGCGTGCTTGTATCTCCCCAGATGGACTCCGCCATGGCGTTGCAGATAAAGGCGGTTTGCAAGAAGCACCTAGAGAAGGCACGAGGGGGGAGGCCTCCCCCTCTTGCTGGAGACACCAGCTCCCACTGCTTCATCGCGGCGTCTGACCCACTGCCAGGGAGAGGATTTTGTCCTTGTGCTGCTTGTCCCAGCCTCCTTTTTCATGACTTGTTGCTCAAGAGCAGTGTGAGCTGTGTGCCTCCAAAACTTCTCCCTGGGATTTTTGGATGACATACCCCTGCCCTGTGGTGTCCCAGGAGATGGATTGGTGGGCCCAGGTTCGCATCCCTGATTCTGATGACTTTCCAGGAAATGGCTATGGAGAGCTGAATTTGAATTCAAGCACACGTGCCTGCATCACTCAGCCAGCTAGGAAGGAGAGGTATAGCATCTTCCCCAGCTGTCTGACTGAGATTAACCAATCCTAATCAGATTTTCAAACACTGAACACTTAGAGAAAGTATGGACCAATGCATAGTGATGATTTGTTAATATTGTTCAGAGGCTCATAGCCCCTAATTAATGTATTCATGAAAACCACACTCAGTGCAGGTTGCAGACAGAAAAACCAGGTGGAACACGGAGATTTCATTATTTATGAATATCTGGTCACACTCTTCCCAAAGCACTGATGTCTCTGCCACGCTCTGTTCACCCATCAGTGGTGTGAGATGAAGGGCTGTTAGGAAAGGCTGGTGCTCCTCACCTTGTCCATCCTCGGGATCCCTGGTGCTTGTGCCATCCTGGGTGCGGAACTGGCTGTCCTGACTGTCCCTGAAATCCCACATCCCTGAATCAGCTCCAGAAGAGCAGCAGTGCCTTCCTGGTCAATGCAGGCGCAGTTCTGAGTACATGATGGCTCTGGGCCTCATTGCCTGCTCCTGCCCCACGGAAAAGAGTAGAAAACTAAGACTAAGTGCAACTTACACCGTAACTTCTTTGAATGGGACACAAATGGCTGTTCTGGAAACATCAAAGGGGGAGTGTGAAGTTGCCAGCCTGTGAAATGGAGGCACGCAGACGGGGTTGTCCCTGTGGAGCGCAGGCGTGTGGTGTTGGGGTATGGCAGGGGTGGCAGATGGTGAGCATCTCAAAAAATCTCTTCTCTAACCCCGAGGTGACTCAGGGGGATGCTGTATTTCAGAGGAAGACCTTGGGGGGCTCAGGCTGGGGGCTCAGGACAGGAAGGTGATCCCACAGTCCCTCTGGCTGTTCACCTTCATCCCATGTGAGATGCAAGCGCCTGGGGAGAAGCCACCACAAAACTCTCTCCAAAGCCTATCGATTACAGGGCAACCACATGCTGTTTCCAAGGGCCCAGGGGAAGGTCAGAAAAGTGCACCACAGCTGCAGCATTTGCTCAGTAACATTTCCATGAGGATTTTACTCACAGTTCTTTGCTGAGACCATGGCTTGCACCAAGCACATGGTAACAGCACATCCGAATTGCTGGTTTGTACAGCAGCGGCACTGAGATCGGTAACACCCCTGGGTGTCTAAACTACGGGAGTTCAATGGGAAGACACCACCAAGCCTGGCCGAAGACTGCAACATCACAGCAAACTGCCCATGGGATAAGCACTGCCCTGTGCACTTGCAGCAGATGTGAGGATCGTCATTGTGTGGGCTGAAATACAGAGAATTCACTTGGACAGCAAGTGAAGTCAAACAAGAAAGGAGACACCCTCTAATAAGCAGAACTGAAGCACTTCCCTAGTTGGACCTAGTAATTGCCCTTTATCCTGTGTGTTCTTTCCTTTTTGTGCCTATTATCGTGTGTGTTCCTTCCTCTCTGTGCCCTTTGTCATGTGTATTGCTTCCTTTTTGTAGAGGAAAAGAATTTTCAGATGTGTACAGCTGAGAACACAGTGACCCTCTCAGTCAGACTTTTTTTGGGGGAAGCTCAGCAAGGAGAGGGAGACACAAAGGCCAGTGGTTTTGGAGGACACCCTTAGCATCCTTTCTCCTTGTAGAGCTGTGGTGAGTGGTGAGGAAGGAAAACTGGAAAGGAGATTTTTCCAGGGAAGTCTTCCAAAAAAACAGCTACCTGCCATGACACTGTGCATTCAAGCCTGGCTGTGCAGCAAGTAAGAGATCGGTGAAACACAAGTAGAAGGAGCTGATCTAGCTCACAGATGATTAAGGCTTTGGGAAACCCATTTCTATTAAACTGCCAAAGGATCTGGGCAGGAGGGGGAGAGCAGGAGCAGACATCTAAGTGACACTCCACTGTGAGTATATCCTGCATGGTTGAGTTACTGGCTGTGATTAAAGTCCCAAGTCCTTTCCTGAAGACTTAATTTGGGTTCAGAGAGGCAACTTTGCCCTCAGTTCACTCTGCAGGGAGGCAAGCAAGTACCTGAGTCAAAGTGGAATACCAGGGTAGGCAGAATTAAAAGGCAGGGTGGCAAATGTCACAAGCAAAGATGCTCTTCGCTTTCTTTTCCTGTTGAAAAAGAAATAGAGAAGAAATGAGGTGGTCATCCCAGAAACATTTGCAGGAAGATCACTGATGCAATACCTGGGAAAAAAGGACATGGGATTAGCTGGTCCCCAAAGGACTTTTATGGAGGCTGTGTGCTGGAACCAGCATAAAATAAGCCACTTTCTTTTTGGCTCTATCTGTATCTTATCAGTGGATATTCGTTTCATATGAAACGAAATTTGATGTAATGTAATGACATTTCATGTCATGATACCAGGAAAGAAACTCATCCCACCTAACTTTAGAATAGGCATCTTTTAGATGGCAGAGGGAGATCCAGTTGTCTTCCAGAGCCAGTGATAGAACAGATGCCCTGGGGAGTCACTCCTGGGCTTGGTTACGAGCAGATGACATAAATGACATTTCATGAAGGCCATCACACAACAAGAAGAAATGGCTTCTTACACAAATGCTTTTTGCAATTACTCTTTTACATATCCCAGAGATGGTAGAACTTGAAGTCAGTACCCAGGAGCAGAAGGTGACATGACATACGAGCTGGGAGGTTGTCCTCTTCAGCCGGTGTAGCTGAGTCCATGGAATAAAGCACCATTTAATTACTGTTGTAATAAGTAGGATTGTAGGGGCATATTATAGTCATTTATTTCACTTGGTGACATATTCAGTAAATATGCTTTGCTCAACATCTTACTTCAGTTGTACTCATTAGCAGACTAAATTAACAGCTACCATGAGCACTGAGTGACTGGAGTACCATCCCCAAAACTGAAACTGCAGGAAACTTTCCTTGCACTTTCCCATTCCACTCTCCACCAGAGGAGACCATCTCTGTAAAACATTCATGAGCAGCTTTAAAATAATAAAAAATTAAACAACCTTTGCTATAAGGTATGAAATATTTACCATGCTGCTGTAAGTTAATTGCATACGGAAAGGACGAAGTGCCTGGGCTATAGGCTAAGTGGCACCGCTGGCATCCGATGGCTGCAGGCGACCACTGCTGCACCGGTCCCTCCGCCTGGTAGACTGGGGAGAGGAGTGGTGGTGGGACCAGAGAAGCCACCAGCATTGGGGTTTCGTCGTCATCTGCTCCCCATGAAGGCAGGATGCAGCCCCAGGGCAGCGAGGGCTAACAGGACGGCTGTCAGCTCGTGGCCGGGGTGTATGGCTGCCGCGTGTCCGAAGGCGTTAGCTGCAGCAGACTGCACGCTCAGCAAATGCTCGTCAAGCTGGAGTCTCATCATACTTTGTCACTTCTCCTTCCCATCCCAGTTGCCACCCTGAAGTGCACTAATGGAAAATAGCAGAGCCGGCTGAACAAGTCGGAGCAAATGATATATGTGACAAATTAAGCCTACATTTCTGTTCGCTTTAATCATTGCAATTTCCTCCAGTTTTTCTTGTTGTTTGGAAGTATTTAAACATCTTTGGGAAGGAGACTTTTTTTTTTTTTTGGCTTGATTGCAAACAGCTCCCCGCGGGTGCTCAGTATTCAAGCTGTGTTTTAGCTGGAATCACGACTGATGGGATCAGTCACCTGGTGCTGCGGGTTGGCTGCCGAAGGAACCTCAACCCCTGCAAATCCAAACATCATCTTCAGCAGCCGCTTCGGCAGAGGGATCAAAACATGCTTTCTTTGAGAGAGGTAAAGCACAAACACACAAATGTTTGCAGAAAAGAAAGTAGTACACGAGTGGGATGTGTCCAGAGATAAGGAATTGGCCTTTCCCACAATCCCTTTGAAAAGCCAGGCGTGCCTGTCTCTGCCTCCCCTCTGGCTCAGGGCAGTACCCGCCGTGACAGTCCTCAGCCCAGCAGATCCAAAAGGCCCTGTATCACACCATTCTCATCAATGAGGATAAAACTTGTTGGTCCGTCAGGGCATTAAAAGGTCATTTTGTTCCCTGATGCTGCAGCTGGGATCCGAGCAAGCAGAACCACCGAGGAAGAAAGAAATAAACAACAGGCACAGAAAGTATCCGTTCTTTCCATTATTGTAGGATTTATCTTCCTAATATACGGGGAGCGTTGCCTGGCAACACCAGCTCTCCCGACCTCTGCCATCTCCCCCCAGCACAGCCCAAATGAGCTCAAACCGCATGGAGCCTTCTCCAGCACAACCACCAGCTGATTTACATGGGCTCAGTAAGTCCTCTGCAAGCACAATGCTAATCTCTCGAGATCCAGACTCTCCTTTCTTCTCTCTGGTGGCAAACGCCACCGCCCAGGGCAGCTGCTGGCTTGTTTGGAGCGAGGACCACCACAGTTTCTTCACTGGGACATCTCCATGCAATCGTGGAGAATGTGGCCACGCAACTGAGCTGCTCCCAGAGCTCATCGACAACCTTCCAACAGCCTCCATGCCTTCAAACACATCTATCCTTTGGTGAAGGTCCCACAGACAACTCTCAAGCAGAAACCACTGATGGTGCATCCATGGATATTCATCCAGGCTCTTCTTGTATTGCTTAATGTCTACCTCAGCATTTAGCAGAAATGTTCTAGGACCTTTTCAGTCCTTCGTGCAGATCCGTGGAGCAGTGAGATGGATCCTCCTGCATTGGAAATCCTCCTGGAATCGGTGGGTTTTCTTTCATGTGAACGTCCAGTATTTTCCACAAATGCAGCTGCTTCACCTGCATCCTTCCATCCCTTGCTCCTAACTCACCATCCCTAAATTCCTTCCTGTAGCTTCCCCACTGTTCCCAGCTCCCCAAAGCTGGTGCAAGGCAAGGCTGTCCTGCAAGGATTGCACCTGGAGGAGTTCCACTGGGCACAATCCTCACTGCAGCAAGGCAGGATCTGTCGCAGTCATGGTATTGGGTGGGAATTAGGCGTTTCCACGGACCTCAAGCCGTTTTCTGTCTTGGCTCTCCTGGTGCTCACAAGC
The DNA here is from genome assembly GCF_000690775.1 of Eurypyga helias. NCBI lineage: Eukaryota > Metazoa > Chordata > Aves > Eurypygiformes > Eurypygidae > Eurypyga > Eurypyga helias. The sequence continues at coordinate 46,732 of NW_010269155.1, forward strand.
ACCAGTTTTGTTCCACTGACATGTTACAAGCAAAGTGATTAGTTCAGAAGGTGGGAAAATCCTGTGGGTATTTATTAGAGGAAGAGACAAATGAAAATACCCCAGCTGGGACGAGTTTGCAGCAGAGCAGCTGCGCTAACTTTTAAAAACCTCTTTCCAATTTCCTCACGTCTCAGTAACACAGTAACATCCTCGATGTGGAGATGGTCTTGAGTGTGATTTACCCCCCGTCCCGTAGCCCACTGCTAGCCCTTTCACCAGGCTGTATTTGCAGAGAGGCAGATGCCATGGTTACTATCTGCACAGCCTGGAAGAGAACCCGCTCCTCTTCCCCCGACAATAGCAGCGACTGAAACTTTATTCTTCGCTTGGGATGACATTAATCACTCACACATCACTGGAGAAAGGGGGCTCTGGCAGAGGGGACGTTCACCCTCTCACTCCAGGGAGAGCTGAGTGGTGCAGAAAAGTGCTGCTGCTGCAGCCTCGGTTGTGGAAATGTTTGACACTCGTGCAGATTGTATTTTCACTAAGCATGAGGTTTACTTTTTCAAAATCCCACCCTGGGATTTCAACCCAAGGAGAAAACCACCTGTAATGACGGTGGAAGAAATGGCATGCTCAAAATCAGCGTCCGAGGCGCATGGCACAGCCTGTGCAAACACCAACTGAACAACTGCAACACCAAACGGAGCTGTGCGAGATGCCACTGGTGAGGCTCGGCTGAGCGAGGAGGGAGATGGGATAACAGGGAAGAGGAAAAGGGGGAGCAGTGAGGGTCCCACTTGTGTTTTCCCAGGCAAACAGCTTCCAGAAGCAGGCTGTTGATTGTTACAAACTCCTCCGGCTGAACTCCTCATGTTGGACGGCAGCTTGCCATCCGGAGAGACGGCAGGTCAGCAGGAGAGCAAGTCCTTTTCAGGCTCAAAGACTTTTCCTTTAGAAGAGCTCTTGCCGCCTTTAACACTAGCACACAGCAAGGTGCATAAAGCCCCAGCCCCCCTCCCCTCGAAGCCCCCTGCGGACGCGGGGAGAGGAGGGGAGGATGACCAGAGAGGAGCAGGCGTGGTGCTCGGTGCAGAACAAGGAGCTCGCGCAGATACTATGGTGACGAGCATTGTGTAGAGACCTGAATAGACCCGAACAGCAAAAAAACTTCAACACTATCACAGCCAGGATCCAGCGTGGCTCGGGGAGAGCCGAGCGACTGCCTGCACTTGTAAACTTGAGGGTGGGCTGCTATTGTAAAGTGGGGAGCTGGTGGGAGAGGTAGGGGCAGGGAGTGATGGAGAGAATTCAGGTGAAAAAAGGTTAAGTGCAGCCAGATATTTAAGTGAGACAAGTCGCCCATGAGAGCAATGCAAACAGTTCATTGCAAGGAAACCTGATCCAAGGCCATTCACAGCACAAACCCAGAGACAGGCAAGTGCCCCCTCCCCTTACACTCCACGGGATCTGGCAAGGACAGTGCTGGCTCAGAGTTCATAAATTCTTCAGCAGAAAATACTTAGATACTTAATCAAGGGCTCCTCTGTTACTCCAGAACAAGTTTACATTATTAGAGAAAAAAAAAAAAAAAAAGAAGACAACCACCAAACCCTCAACCAAACAAAAAGGGTCCTAAATAAAGAGATAAAGTAGTATGACAGGACAGCAATAATAGCTTTCAGGTGTATGTTCTGCATAAGATTTCCAGGCAGTTGGTTTAGTTAATGGATTCCCTTAATCTTTCAGCTGTCAGCGTGCAATCTATAGTCTACTGTTTCCTCCACACCGTATTTATAGGGACAATTTCAAACTTGTATAAACAGACAGGAGTATCTATTGTTGTGCAAGAGCAGGACACAAAGGGAGCTTGTCACCGATACATCACAGCTGTCTGAGTGGTGCCTGGAGAAGCCCGGAGTTAGGGGGCAAAGGGAAGCGAGGAGCCTTGAAGGACCCGGAGGTGTTGGGGAGTGTGGGAATCGGGGCAGCAAGGGCTGCACCCGGAGGGAAGGGGAGCAGGCGGCGAGGAGGGCACGACTCACCCATCGCTAAGGGGGTGCAGAGATTCTCGAGGCCCTTTGGGATGCGGAGAGTATCAGCCAAGCTCTGCCCTCCCGCTGCAGGTGCAGGGGAAGAAGTAGAAATGTTAATTCAAACATAGGAGCTGGCTGGGAGCTTGAGTTTTCTCAGTTGGTTTGTAACTAAATCACGAACGGGAAAGATGGGGGTAAGGTGGTGGTGAAAGAGGATGATAAAAGGGAGACATGCCTGTGCAGAGAGCATGTCCTGGGAGCAGCAGCATGGCAAGGGAAGGGGAGACCCGGCAGACGTATTGCTCTCGTTTTAAGTCCATCTGTTCTGCTCTCTGAGCAAATTTCCCCTTGTGTCAGTGGAACTGGGATACATCTGTATTCACTGGCAGGGGTGAAAAGAGCCATGAAGCTGCAATAACTTGAGTTTGGCCGAGTTGGGCAGCCTGGATTGAACGGGAAGCACATTCCAGGCTTGGAGACTCAGTTCTTGTCCCTCTGTTCTTACTCTCTAACCCTCCGTTGCAGTGTCACTGGCTGCTTTGAGAGGGGAGGGGCAACGGAGTCACTGCACAGCCACATGAGCTTCTCAGGACCCCAGACCAGGAAAACATCATCCAAACCCAGGGACAGATGACAGAGTCAAGCCAGCAAGAGGTGATGGTGAGAAGACAAGGAACAGGACTGGAGCAATGGGACACCCAGATAAGGAGGAGAAAGTTAGTGAGGAAAATCCTAGTGATGCACAGAGGAAGGAGAGGAGAGAAAGCCACAGTATCCTAATTACCGGCGGCATCTCGCAGGGGATGCCAGCGGCACAGCCAACAGCTGGAGAGAGCATCGCAGGCGCTTGCTGCAAAGACTCTGCTGCTTTGGGTATTTAAATCATGTGGCACGGCCCTGTGTGAAAAAGCTTATTTTTCCTTCGATAACTCCAGTTTGAGGCAAGGGAGGTATCTCGCCCTGCAGCAAACACGCTTCTGGCACCAGTAGAATACAAATAACCAATAACAAGCAGAGAAGATAAGTTTCTGCTGTAAAAGTTTGATAGAGCCCTGCTGAAGGATGCTGCCCAGCGCAGCGACTGTAGATATGTTTATTGGCAAAACGCAGAACAAGAAAGATAGGGACTAACTCCTTGTGCTGGTCTGGTTTGTGTACTCAAGCACTCACAAAAAATGCATCTGAAAGAGTTCCTCTCCAAACCATCCCTGTCTGCCTGCCACTTGTTTATTTAAAAACATGGCTTCGCAGAACCCTCTCTCCTGCCCCTCCGCTGCCCCACTCTGCCCTTTCCCCTTCCTCCAAGGCTCTGAAGGGTTTCTCAGGACAGGCTTTTGCTGTGACTGATCCAGCCTGCCCCAGTTCCAACTGGGAAGCTGTTCCCACCTGCACTGGGGTCCCGTGCTGCTGCTGCTTTCTCTGCTCCCTGGCTAATGGAGCAGCATCCCTCCAGCAGTATTGCTGCAGGTCTGTGCAGGAGGCATGCGGTGCTGCCTGTCCCACGCTCGGGGCCTCCCGAGCTGCCTCTCCTGCAGTGTATGTGGGGCTTTTGGGTAGCTCTGGAAATGCTGGGTGAGAGATGAGCAGAACTGCTGCCTCACTGCTGCATGGCTGAGCCCAAGAGGAGCGAGCTCTGCTCCCTGACCAGGTCCTGCTGGTGAACTCTCAGCCTTGTTCAGCTCCAGGAGTCACCATCATCAACATGCATCTTCCACCTGGACGAGCAGGGCTGGATGGAAGAGGCATACGGTGCCTTCACCCAGCTTTTGGCTGCTGGAGAGACCAGCAGGTCCCAGCAGTGAGTTCCCCAGCACTCCCCACTCTGGCTGGGAGCGCTGGGGTGACTGGGAGGAATAAGCAATGGATGACAGCCTTCAGCTCCCAGAGAGCCACAGTGATGTGAATATATATTGAAAAATTCCCTAGTGTGTTAAATAGGCAGGAGGGTGGCAGGGAGATGGCGCAGGAGGGCCAGGCAGTGCAGCCAGGGCAGTGGAAGGGTGGCACTGGCAGCGGGAAAGGTGACACTGGCTTAGCACCACTGTCACTTCTGCAGCAGAGGAACCATCCAGCAGATGCTGCATTTCCCAGGATGGAGGGAGCAGCAGTCTGGCCAGAGCATCATGGAGGCAGGCGGACACGGTTGGATGTGGCCATGGAGGAGAAGGAGAGGTTCGTGCAATAAGAGGCAAAAGGATGTTCATCGTCGGACGGGTGGCTAATGGTTTATTAAGAGGGAAGGGGTCAGGAAGGCGTCATCAAACCTTGGTGCAATTATGCCATGTATCCAGTTCTGGCCCTTCCGGACACAACTCATCTCTCTCCAGGGTAATGCAGGCCGCCTCGTGCACCTGATCCCTGCATTAACACTGTCACAAGCTGATGATATTATCAAGTGAAGCGTAGCCTCCAGGGGAGGCAGGCTTTAACCCTTCCCACACCAGCAGCACAGAGAGAATGAGCCCATGGGGAACAACAGGTGAAAAGAGACCATTTGAGCATGGGCTGAGTTTGCACAGAGAAATGTTTGGGTGAGTAGAAGGAGGAGCAGCGGAAAGGCACGGCAGACCGTGATGGATGAAAGCTGGTGTCAAAGTTGAAAGTCTTGATAATATTTGTGGCTGCTTGCTGGCACCTAGAGTTTTCCCAGAGGACCAGATTGGTCGAGCCATTGCTCTCTAAATGGATCATCCTCAGAAAAATCATGCCTGTTGCCATCTCTCCTCCCTCCTGACACTAAACAGAGACATGAAACAGCCACATCAACACAACCACATCTTCATGGAACCCCATAGCAATGTCGCAAGCACCTGCAGCCACAGCAGGCATGACCATGTCCCCAGCCCTACAGCAACGCTCGGCTGCTGCGCCGGGTCTGGAGGCACAGACCCTGGGCCAGGCAGGGCCTTCCAGAAGCCAAGAAGATGTGTGTGCAGCTCTCTGCAGGCTCCCCTGGCCGGATTTGGGATCAGAGCCATGCAAAAGGTCTCCAGTAGCGGTTTGCGCTGTCCCTCCCTCCCCACAGGCACCATCCTCCCAGGTGCCTCCCCTTCCCATGAAAAGTGGGAGCACGAGCACCCAACTCCCTGGGTCCCTCCCTGAGGGGTAGGAGCCTCCTGACTTCCACGCTGCGCCTTGGGGCCAAAAAGCGTGAGTGTGCGTGACTGCAGCAGGGTGGCTGAGATGCTGTAAAAATCCTAATCCTGCCAGACAGCAGCGTGCTGAGCCCCGTGTCTGGCATCCTCCAGCTCCCTCCTCCCCAGGGAACCCACTCCACTTCCCAGATTTGCTGCAAAGGTTTAAATTGCGCTGTTAAGAACTCCGAGGTAAGAAAAGCAGGAGGAGGCAAGCGCCTGTCTCAGGGAGCCGAGCAGCTGATTTAATTCAACATTCCCATCGGAATCGCTGTTTTATTTGAGGTCGGAACAGGTAACTACAGCATAAAATTAAAGCGGGTGCCAGAGCGCGTGCCAGGACCGTGTTCTGGAGGCAGCCCGGTGTTTCAGCCTGTTCATTCTTATTCATTACCAGCTCTGGAGGCAGCATCTCCAAATCCTTCTAAATTCCTGTTCTCTTTCTCCTTGATTTCCCTCTCGTCCTGCATGCTGAAGTCTGCAAACAACTCACTTAAATCTGTTCCTCCACTGTCCATTAAGCTTTTAACACTTGCTGCATTTCCCGACAATGATGCAGATTGCATTACAGCTCCTTAAATGTTAATTTTTATCGATTCTACATAGGTACAAAAAAATATAAACATGCACACAGACACGCACGCATATTTTGATACATATATTGATATAAATATTGATATCTACCAAGTGGTTCCCGTAGGTGGAGGATGCTGGAGGCTGATTGCTGGTACCTCCAGGGAACAGGGGCATCCTTGCCAATATGAAAATAGAGAGGCCAAATGCAAGAACAGTTTCATGAGCAATAACTTAAGAAGCAAAGAGCCTTTCCGGGGGGCGTGCCCAAGGTGAAGGGCTAGAGGTAGCTGCTGAGCTGGCTGGAATCTGAGATGATAGAGTAGTTTCTCTTAGAAGTCCCCTATATTGAGAGGTTTACTGGTACTTTTGAAGATCAGCCAAGCATGCTGGGTGCCTAGGTGCTTGCTGGGACCAGTAGACCATGCTTTGAAACCCCTCTTGCGTTTTCAGCAATAGAGGAAGGGGCTGGAGTAATTATCTGGGCATCAGGAATCCTATTCTAGAGACACTGGATCCATGCAATGGCTTTGGGATGCCACATTTCAGAACTGCCACGTGACTTTAGTCCGATTACTTAATTTGCCTCAGTTTCTCCATTCTCCACCAATTTGCTCCCATTTCTTTACCTGGCTGGTGCAGTTCAATTCACAGCTCTATGTAAAGGCTCACCAAGAGGGAGCTCACCTGGACCTTCTTCCAGGGCTGGTAAGTCAAACTCAGGCACTTTACATGACGTTTCCACAACTACCTCCAAGACCTGTGCCTCTGTCCTACAGAAGTGGGTTTTTTTTTTTCAGAAATCCTGGTCTCAGGGGCACCCAGACAGTATTTTCAGAGCTGCCATGGGCTCACAACTTCCCACCAGCTCCCCAAGAGCTGTGTGTGCCCCCCTTGCAGCACCTTGGGGGGCAATGAGCCAGGGAGCCAAGCTGAAGAGTCACAGCTCTCTGGAAGCAGCACATGTCATAGCTGCGATGAAGACAAATTCCCCCAGCAGATGAGGTCGCAGAGCCCATTTCCATTACACACAGAGAACTCCTCTGCTAACAACAAGTTAGCACAGTAAAATCAGGCATTTGGATGTGGGAAAAACAGCACGTGAGGGTGTTTGTGAAGTTTTTGGTGCCTCTTCTCGTGGTGCACTCCTACACCCTCTCCCCTGGCAGGATCGGACTTATTTCTCCTCTTGCTCAGCTGGTCTGGGAGCCTCCTGCAGCAGAGCTCAGTCACTGGTGGGGAGCTCTGCCTTCAGCCCATCCCACTGGCACAGAGCAACCCAGAGCTCTGGGACCATTTCCATCCTGGACAGAATCAACCCAAAATCTGTTTTGCTCAAACTATGTGGGAGCAACCTCAGATTTCTTAAGAAGTTCACAGGTTTACTAAATTTGGGTGGATCTTGACTGGTTTGGCAAAAGTCATCTTCTGATGGCCTCTGCCCTTGGAGGGCACCACGACCAGCCAGGTCTGCCACTGAAACGGTGGCACCGGTTTTGTTCTTGCTGGTTTCAGTATGGAAAAAACAAAGTTGTTGTCCCCTCAGCTTGTTCCCTTCAGAAACCAAATTAACTGTTTTTCCATTGGAATTTCCAAAAATGAGAACAGCTGGAAGGAAACTTCAGCCCCAGAATAGCTCACCCTGGATAGTGAAAATGTGGTGAGCACTGTTTGAAGGCTTTATAAGCAGAGCCACGTGATGGGTAACGGTAAGCCATCATAGCTGAAGGACTTGCTGCTCATATTTCCTTTGCCACATGTAAAAATCAGCAAATCCCTCTGTTTATAAGAATTATTATAATAAAGGGGAAGAATTGCCCAGTGTTTTTCTTTAACTTGAAGTCAGTGCTCACAGCGTGGAGCAGGACAGCTGAGGAGCTGAGAGATGTGAGAGGACTGATGTCCATGGTGGATGGCATCAGGAAGGGAGGGAATCTCCAGGGGTTTCTGCTGGGATGAATGCCTTGCTCCCGCATTGCTCGACAGCAGCTGGCTCCAGCCCTGTGCCTGGTGCAATGCCCTGTGGGTGCACGGTCCCCAAGATGGGCACACATCCAGCATCCTGCACCCAGCCTCCCGTGCATCCTCACGGAAGAGGTGGATTTCTCCAGGAAAGGGGTTGGTTAGCTTGAGGATTAGTGGAGTTGTTGGACTTTGTGTCACGGGCACGGCAGAGAAGCAGAACTGAGAAGCCAAATGGTTCTGCTAATCCGCTGGCTTTGATTTAGCAGTACCAATCGTTTGCAAACACAGCTTTAATCTCCATTGCTGATTTCCAGCTTGCAGAGCCTGAGCTCCTCAGAAAATGAGGATACTCGAATAAAAAGTGTTCTGCAGAAGCTAGGATGAAGAAGACCTCACTTTGTACAAGCTGAGAGCCTTTGCAGAACCACCAGGTTTTATTAACCAGACCTGCTCCCTCACAGCTGCTTGGTGACTGCAGGCAGTCACC